>NC_141135.1:168319655-168621578 GCF_053477565.2 Lygodium microphyllum | reverse complement strand
TGTCCACCAAATATGACCAAGATAACATCAAATAGTAAGCATTACCCTCATAGAAGTGCTCAAAATCTGCAGATTTCAGCTTGTTGTAATAAATGACAGCAGTATGTAAAACTGTCCCAAAATGAAGCAATCACTGATACATATGTCGCTGCAATTGCCAGGTAGCAAGATACATCCAATAGTGAGTTTCCAAGGGCAAGAAGGCACCAAGAACTGTCAAACCAATCACATGTCAGGCAAGAGACATCTCATAGGTCTAGAAGTCATGTATGTAATGGGTCTCAGGGTAAGAGAAGAGACCAAGCACAAGCACAACTGATAGAGCAAGAAGCTCAATACATAACCATCCAAGATGCATAGAAAATTGACAAACCTGTGACAGAGATAGGTGCTTACCCCAATAGGCGTATCAAATCAGCCCACTACAGACAAACTGCAGACATAAAGCTCTCAAGAGAGCAAATGCATGTAATTGTCCTACAAGCTCAAGCTCATCTATAAATAAGACTATGTGTACATCCGAATATACCAAGAGGCTCCCATTGGAAGTGAAGTCAAATGTAAAGAGAGCAAGCAACACTCTAATACATCAAATACATGGCATCAGACATGCCAAATCCCAGTAGGGTACATCCGGAGCATAAATCTCAAGCTATCTCAGACCCCTAAAGCATAAGCCTGAAAGCATTCAAAGAGCATGTAATTGTCAACCAAATGTAATGCCCAGTAGATCCAAAATGCTCAAATATATTTGAAGATGAAGCTCCAAGTAACTGTTAAGCATGGGCAAACCAAGTGGCATCCATATTTGACCAAAGCATAGATATAAGAAGCCTAAATGTCAAGTAGTGACAATAGGCATAAACCGGTCCAAAGCATGCCAACTAAAGCCAAATGCCAATGAAGGACGACCAAGTCAAAGCCTAATCAAAGCTCAAAAGCATTCCAGAACCAAGAAGAAGCATTTGATAACTTCCAAATACATCGGTATGATCATTCAAACCTCCAGTAAGCACCTCGTATCCATGAATTAATGCATACACCAAGTAAATTGAGCTTTAGCCCATTGTATTACAACAAGCAATTTACTGTTAAATAAAGCTCAAGCAGTGCTTGAATATACTCCAAATCAATCCCAAAGCATAGACATATCATCCCATAACATCTGGGCATCAATAGGCATCAAATGGGCAATGGCAAGAAACATCAAACAGTAAATGTCAAGTACGCCCTATTTTGACAATCTTGGGACTGTGTATTCAACAAAGGGTTGAAGGGCGAAGCACTTGAATCGAGTACTAGGAGCCAAGCATTGATGTTAGGGAGTCGCAGGAAGATTGTCAAGAGTGTCGAACAGCCGAGGAAGAGTAGAGAAATGCCAAGAGTAGGTCAGTCCAGCCCCCTAAAAATGCGCCAAAAAGTGCACTAACTATTCTTGGGGGTTGGGGGGTCTTCAATAGGCCTCGGGGGAACTTGGCAATGTCAAGGGGGCTCCAATGTAGCCCGGGAAGAATCCGATGAAGGTCTGGAAGCTCGGGGAGGAGGTAGGAGATCAAAACATACCTGCAAATGAAGGTGCCATGGTTGCCATTGAAGCACATGGTAGTGTGCAGTGGCGGGTATTGTCAGTGTAGTAATACACGGGAGGCTAGGCGGAGGTGCCTTTATCCCCAACAATCTCGAATTCCACCTTTGTTCTTGTTGCGTCCACCCATATTGATGAACCACAACTAGCTTTCGTTCTCTTGATCGCTCCCATGCTCGTTGAAGTTCTAGCCTTTTCATGAGGAGAGCTCTAATACCCTACTTTGCGTTCATCACCCATGATTGACATCGTGATCCCCTACAGTCAAACCACCACCTTTGCTTGTAAGAAGGTACTGTGCTAGAAAAGAGATTAGAACGTAAGAGAGCTTTGTTGTATTATGTTGGCGCAAGGCCCAAGTGGAGGGAGGAACACTCGGATGTATGCAAGACGATAACTTGTTAGAATGCTTGTTTGTGCACTTGGCCTCCCTCATAGCGCTAGTATAGATAGATAGATATGCATACCTATAAATGTATGCTTTTAGTTGTAGGTTTAGGTAGCCCTAATCCTCCAAAGGGCTTCACGAACCTACCCCCTTCTCTCTCTCTCTCTCTCTCCCCACTTTCGCTTCCTCTTTTTCAATCAAACATTTTTCAATTAACCTTCCCCCCTCTCTCATATGTAATCTCTCATACTCTTCCCTCTTCCCTTTTAAATTAAACCCCCCCTCTCTCTCATGTAGTCTCTCTCTCTCTCTCTCTCTTTCCCTTTTTAGTTAAATATTTTTTAAACGTCTCATTCTCTTTCTTTTTAAGTCAAAAGTTTCTCTTTCTCTTCTCCCTCTCTTTTAATTAAATGTTTTTAATTAAAATTTTTGATTTAAACTTCTCTCCTCTCTTTAGATAAACATTTTATTTTTTAAATTTAAGTTGTTTTGACATAGTTTTGGACATGCTTTGAGAGAGAGAGAGAGAGAGAGAGAGAGAGAGAGAGAGAGAGAGAGTAGAGTAGTTTATTATCGTCCACAGAAGGCTAAATTATGACTCGTAGGACCTTTCTAGATATACAATGATTCTCCTCCCCCATGGTAGGAAAGGGTAGCTATGGTGAAAGAATGATCTATGTAGCGTGGTTCTCTTGAAAGCGTAACATGCGGGTGATGAGAGCCCCTAACTTCGATATAGGAGTAGTGGTCAGAAACTAGTGAAGTAGCCCTTGTAAAGGGATATCAAAGTCAGCCCGTATGTGTGCATATACTGGGCATGTCATAATCATGTGCTCCTATGATTCTATAATCTGTAGTCCACACAGCTTGCATAACCTCATCTCTCTTGCTTGTCCACTCCATGCACCTGTCTCGATCAATAACGTGTGTGATTGAGTTCGAAGTCGTGCAATACTTCGTCCAAATACCACCAAGAGCGGGTTGGCTATGTATGGCTATGTATGTTCCTCTGCCTGCATGTAGGATTCCCAACATGAAGGATACATATACATACTGTAATAAGCAAGTTTGCCATTTGCTCCCTTACTTTGATGTTTTGCTTGATACGCTCGTAAGAGGTCTGATTGAAATGTGTCCAAGCAAATATCTTCGAATGCCATATCTAGATATCTATCCACTCCCCACCCTTTAAACCATTTTCACATATCCAGCACCCATCCCGTTGAAAGCACTTTACTTTTCCATGTTTTCTGTAGTCGTGTGCTAGCATCCCATGCCCGTTCGGCGAGCCTACTGTCATCCATTTGATATACTCGGGTGGCATATCTCAGTACTCGAATCGTAGCATGTACCTCAATTGGCCGATGGCCAGTTTCCAAAAGCATAAGTACATATGGTGTGGTGCTTTTGATGCCCAAATGTATGTGAATAAAAGCTTTTTGCAGCTTCTCAATGTCATTCCATGCAGATGAGGAGATGCTCCCCCCCACACTTCCACTCCATATAATATCATTTGTAGAACATATGCATCAAAAATCATACAATGTATTTTCCAGCATTTAATATCTGTACGGTTGCAGTTGTTTTCAAAGTGATAATACTTACTTTTCCTTATTGCTAATCGTCGCTCCACACATGTATGCCATCTTTGTAGTCTGTAGGTATCTCAATCCCCAAGTATTTGAAAGTAGATACTACCTCTATATACTATCCTGCATAATGTACTTTTGGTGGGGTCTTTGATTGCTTGGTGCGCACAACCATTAACTTTGTTTTTGATACATTCACCGTCAAACCACTATCTTGACAAAACCGTTCAAGAATCCCCATGAACTGCTACATACGTTCCCCAATATATGTAAAGAAGACCACATCATCTGCATAAAGCAGGAGCAAGATGGCAAACATACCAATATGCAAGCTTTTGGCTTCCTCTTCATTCATAACCGTGAGAAGTATTTCCTCTAGCTTATGCATGCATAAACCAAATAATGTAGGGGAGAGCGGGCAACCTTGTTTGACTCCCATATTACTCTCAAATACTTGTGACAGCTCGCTGCGACCTATGAGGTAGCACACCACTTATTGATATATCCTGTAAATTCCCATGCATAGATAATTTGGAACCCCTAATTCTTGCATTCGTTGCCATAAGCCAACCCTTGGTACGGTGTCAAAAGCCTTCTTAAAATCCACAAAACAACAATACAAGGTTGCTCCCTCAAGTTGACTCTTATCCATAAGCACACATAAAGTAACCAAATGGTCTATGGTATTATGACCAGGGTGAAAACCTGCTTGTCCATAAGCTCGTTTGTTATTACTTTTTGCCCATTTACTTAGTTGCATTTCTAGGATAGTGCCGAATAGCTTTGCCATGGCTGAACTGACCATAATCATGCGGTAGTTTGTGAGCAAATTGCAATCTCCTCCCTTATACAACGGTTGTATCCAATTCTCCTGCCATTCTTGGGGAAAACCATATGCAAAAGCATGACGTATCACATGCAACATGAACAGTCTCGTCTTCTTTGTTGTCCATTTCAACATCTCCACATTCAACTACATAGTATCACATTCTTTTCCATTAGCTATCTTGTTGAGGGCTGCCTCCAATGTTTCTAAAGTGAACATAGCATTAAATGGCTATGTATGTACATCACATTTGATGGGCTATACCCCTTTATGCATATAAAGTTCTATAACATACGATAGCATGTCAACATCTGTAAAATTCCTGAGAACATTTGATCGTTTGGTTTGTAATTTTCTCCATGATTGCCTTGGACATTTCTCAAACTCCCTAGCATCTTCACTTTCTTTGGCTACTACATATCGTCATCGCTTTTTATGTGTGAGAGCATTATATCGTTTTTCTGCCTCACTTCGTTCTTATCCCTTAGGGAGGATTTTGACATTTTTGTGACTGGTCTTTGGTTTCCCAAAAACCTCTATAGTCGTATTTAACATTGCATCTCTCAGATCAACCCATGTGCTCCTAGTAAGATTGCTCATAAGCCTATCTAGGTGACTAGCATATGCTCATTTCTTGTCTACATCAATACGGAATGCACCCATACCTACTGTTAACCCCAACACGAAGAAAGCGAAAGAAAGTGGAAAAGACGCAGGGCAAAGGCGGAAAAAAGGCAACCCGACGGAAGGAAAAGAAGGAGAAAAGGCTAAAAGCGCAAGGACAACCGTTAAACACCAAGGCAACCACGAAAAGGGAAAGACGCATAAAAAGCGCACCCTGAAATCTTGTAAAAGAGTGCCGGGGCTCTCACCCGTGCTATTTGTAAATATAGAAGGGTAGTGAAGAGGAAGCAAGGAAGATGAAAGGACAATGGAAAACAGGGCCTGGGCTATGATCCGGCCATGTAAAAAAGGGAAAAAGGGAATGACCGCCCAAAAGGGAAGTAGGGTTTTGTATATAAAGTTAAAAAGTGAATGAAGAGCTCATTCTTGTGTGTGGCCAAAAGGAGCTCTCTTCTTCTTCTTCTTGCTTGCTTGAGCTTGTGCTTGAGAGAGGGAGTGTGAGAGTGTGAGGGAGTGAGTGTGTGAGGGTGAGGGACTGAGGAGGAGAAGCTCTCCATCGTCTCCTCTCTTCTTCTCTTCTCCTCTCTTCTCTTGTCTTGCTCGCGGCAATGGAGCTTGGAGCGTGGAGCTTGAGAATGGAGCTTGCTTGAAGCTTGCACTTGGATCGTGGAGCTACCGGAGTGCACGGGAGAGGAGGTAACTCGAACGGCATCAAGGTAAGCTCACTACACCCGTAGATATGGATGGCGCGTCGGCTATGTGAGAGGTAGCCATTAGTGCTCGGCTTGGAACGCTTGAAACAATAAGCGGTCCGAGGGTCTTGGCGGTTGAGTGAAAGCTCACACATTTTGGTTTCGAGCTTTCGCTCAACCGCCAAGACCCACGGACCGCTTATTGTTTCAAGCGTTCCAAGCGAGCTCTCATGGCTATCTCTCACCTAGCCGACGCGCCGTCGATCCTACGAATGCAGTGAACTTACCTTGATGCTTGATCGAGTATCCTCCTCTCTCTCACACTTCGGTAGCTCCACGATTCTTGATGCTAGCTCAAGCATCCTCAAGCCTCCTCCATCTCCAAGTCTCATCCTCCATAGCTGCGCGCGCAAGAGAAGAGAAGAAAAGAGAAGAGGAGAAGGGGAGAGGAGATGGTGGAGAGCTTCGCCCTCTTGATTCCTCACTCTCTCACACACTCACTCCCTCACACTCTCACACTTCCTCTCTCAAGAGCATACACAAGCAAGAAGGAGAGAAGAAGAGAGGAAGAAGAAGACTAGTTTTGCCACACCAAAGAATGAGCTCTTCATTCACTTTTCAACTTTATATACAAAACCCTACTTCCCTTTTGGGCGGTCATTCCCTTTTTCCCTTTTTTACATGGCCATAGCCTAGGCCCTGTTTTCCATTGTCCTTTTATCTTCCTTGCTTCCTCTTCACTACCCTTCTATATTTACAAATAGCATGGGTGAGAGCCCCGGCACTCTTTTACAAGATTTCAGGGTGCGCTTTTTATGCGCCTTTCCCTTTTCGTGGTTGCCTTGGTCTTTAACGGTTGTCCTTGCGCTTTTAGCATTTTCTCATTCTTTTCCTTCCGTCGGGTTGCCTTTTTTCCGCCTTTGCCCTGCGTCTTTTTCACTTTCTTTCGCTTTCTTCGTGTTGGGGTTAACATTACCCCCTCCTAGACGAGTGCCAGTCCCATGGCACTTACTGGCGCAGGGAGCAAGTGGCGGTATGCACTGAAGACTTCGGGGGGACGGGGACTTGGGGTCTGCACTGGTGACCGGGTACGTGGAGGTTGGTTGGGGATGCCACGTAGGCTGATTTTTCCGACTGGCTGGATGCTGGGTGGGCAATTAGCATTGGAGGTCGATGAAGAACGACTGCCTCTTGGGTTGTGGTTGTCGACACCTGCAATTGAAAACCTGTCAGGTGGTCTCTCCCTAGGGGTAGTGCTCAGTCTCTTGTATTGTGCACAAGACGTAGTTTGGGAGACAGGTTTTCAACAAGCTGAGAGTGTTGTCCTACACTTGAGGACCCAAACTGTGAATTAGTTCTGTGTAGGTATTATATGAGTGCCGTGCGTGTGCATATTTAAATATTACGTAGTTAGAAGACTGGGCGGCGGGGGCCGTGTGGAGCAGAATTGTGGTAATGGGGAGATGAAGTACACCTTTGTCATTGTGTGGAGGCGTGTTAAGGGTGTCCCATTGTGTTCGGGACTTGCTTGCTGTTCTTCTCTTTTCTTTTCTTTTTTTTTTTTTTTTTTTGGTTGCCATGGTTACATGGGGCAGTAGTACAAGGGATGACGGGAGTTCTACTCCTCATCATCCGAATGGTGGGGAAGGGTGGGCAGAGGGCGGGGGGCCTTGGTAAGGAATTTTCGGCTTAGCAAGTAGCCTTTAGTGTGGAGGCGGGTTTTGAGGGTGGTGGTGGAGAGAAAGGGGTGGTTACACTATGTGAATTTGCTGTCGTTCATGTCTTCCAGCAGTGCACCATAGAAGGATGGCAAAAGAGTAGCACGCATCATGAGACGAGTCATGGTGGTGCTGTCTATGGCGTTGGGGTCAAAATAGAGGGGTGGAAGGTGGCGCTCTTGGGGTGCAAGTTCCTGGTGTACTAGGATTCGAATTAATCTAAGGTAGTTACAGGTGGTGATGAAGGCTGGGTCAGGGCAAGAAGTGAATTCAGTAAGGAATTTATTTATGGAGTTGTACAAATCGGGCAGGGTGAAGAGAAGAGCATTCCTATGGGAAGTGGTATTGGCATTATAAATGACGGGAAAGTCGAACCTGCTGTGGATGGACGGGTTAAAATCCACTCCTACCCTTCGAGGAAACAGCATAAAGGTGGGGTCGTTCCTTTCCGAAGGGAGGGTGTTGCAAAACGCCATCCACGCCTCCAGGTTGACGTCAAAAATGCGTTGCCTCCAGGCGGGTTGGGAACTATAGCCTTCAAATGTGCAAGGTACTTGGAGGACTTTGTTTTGCCAAAATTCGCGGTCCTCGGTCCCCCATGCAGTTGGGTGGGCCTCACGCTCTTCTGACCATCTAGCCTTGAGCCGAGCCCCCATGGCGATGACATCCTCCACCAACTGAATGGACAGCACCCTATTCAAGGCGGTGGGAAACTCGAAGCGTAGGTCGAAGGGGTCTTGGCTATACTCCTGCTGCTCCCAGATAATCATTTCAGCGTGGTACTCAGTGGGGGAGTCTTTGGTGCGCAGCGGGAAAGGGGCAGGCTGTTTCAGGAGGGGTCTGGTCTTCAATTTTCTTCTTGCCTTCTCCATCAGTTCCTTCCTTCGGGTGGTGTGGGGCTCTCCATTATCTCCTCTCTTTTTTCCTTCTCTTATCTTGCATTTAGCTATAGAGAATGGAGCTCAAAGGGGAGGCTTGAGGCTGCTTGAGGTTGCATCTCATTCGGGCATCAAGCTAAGCTCACTACACCCTCGTAGGATTGAAGGCGCGTTGGCTAGGTGAGAGATAGCCATTTATGCTTGCTTGAAATGCTTGAAGCAATAAGTGGTCCGTGGGTCTTGGTGGTTGAGCGTGAGCTCCCACTATATTTTGGTTTTGTTTTGCTGGGACAAAAGGATTCAAGCTTGAGTACTTACGTGCCTCAAATCGAGCGTTGGAGTAGGGTTGCATCCATGAACCAATGCTTGAGATAGGTAGGAGATTTGGGCTTTTTAATCTTCAAAACAAGTAAGTATTTTGGGTTTTTGATGAGTAGACAAATAGGAGGAATCATTTAAGTAATTGTATTTTGATTTTTGTTGCATTTAGAGTAGGATAGGAGCAAGAAATCGAATAAAAAATCTTTAGGGTTATTGCTGTAAACATGCCAAAACAAGGCAAAATCAGGGGAAAAATGGGCTTGCACTTCATTGACAAGGCTTGAGCACTAATGGGACAATACTTGGGCATTAGGACAAGGGCTTAAGACCCAAGGTAGGGGGTGGAAGACTCATTTTTTGTTTTTGCAGGAGCGAGAGAGAGAGAGAGAGAGAGAGAGAGAGAGAGAGAGAGAGAGAGAGAGAGAGAGAGAGAGAGAGAGAGAGAGAGAGAGAGAGAGAGAGAGAGAGAGAGAGAGAGAGAGAGAGAGAGTTGGAGCTTTAGGCGAATCAATCGGGTCTGCCACAGGATTTTTCCATGCATATCAAGTACATAAAACCCTCCCTATGTATGCATTCTTGCATTCTGGATCTCTTTGCTTGTGGGCATGGCTAAAATTGTGACCATGGTTCAAATATGTTGTTGTTGTTTATGTGCCGACGGTCCACAGGGGCCCGTTTCCCAGAATCGGACACTCGGATGCTCGATTCTTGGAATTCGGACATTAGGACTAACTTGACTTGTCCGATCGAATGTTGTTGATTGGATCCTGAAAATTAGACTATCCCTCTCCTGTCCAATCAGACATTCACCCCATTCGATTGGGATGATCGAACTCATTAGTATCAAACTCGGACATGACCCATCGACCACTTGGATAGACGACGAAAATCGGACAACCAAAATTGGATATCCGACTCTGAGAATTAGACACTATTAAATCAGACCAGAATTCTGACAAGAGAGTTTGACAAATCTAGCACATTCCGAGTGAGGCAGAACACCTCTCGCAATCGGGGAAGGCTTCAAAAACCTTATAGACAAAATTAACCCTAGAAATCACAGCCGGACGACTAAACACGACCGCTGACAGTTAAGCTAGCTTTTAGCCCATATTAGAGTTGTGAGACTGACCCCTAGATCCCTATTTGATCATGTTCAATTTGTAGCATAGACCCTAGAGACCATATAGAGCGGCCAATGCGACTAAGTGTAAAGTCCTATTCGACCGAGAAGTTAGACCGGAGTGCATAAGCTACATTCATTATCTTGTGTTCTCACCCACATTGTTTTTGACACTTGAAGTGCACTTGGAAAAATGGAAAGCCTGATTTTGCATAGTGCACGGAAAAGAGCACCATGCATGCACTGAGTGAACTAAAATTGAGGATTGACTACTATCAATAAAAAGGAACACGCTCAGACTTAATGAGCAAATGATGGACCTAAAAACGGGCCGGCACTGGCTCATGCACTAGCCGGACCTCGTCACTATGCACAAGACAACCCCTCGGCCTCGCGGCCAAGAGCGTCTATCAAAATCTCTGCCTTCCTAAACATTGCGTTTGTAATATGTTGTAGTCCAACTGATCCTAACCCAATATTACTCCTCAGAGGGAGTCCTTTTCACATAGCCAAAAGGCTCGAATCACATACACATGGGGTTCCTCCTACGACTGAATGCCGTCAACCCTCTGCGACTCTCCTACACCTTGGGGATTGGCCCCTCGATGCGTCGCTCAACATTTAGACATTTCGCACAAACGTCACTCAAGGTACCAAATAAGCGTATCCAGGAATGTACCATTGTCCTTACTTGATTTCCCCTTTAGGATCCCACGACTAACCTACAGCATGGGTATCTCACTGCCTCTTAACGTAGGTCGTGTCCTCATAAACCAATTGCAATGCATGTCCAGGAGCTAATCACTGATACTCTTAAATTCGTTTCATGCTCCATGCATTTGGTGGATGTCTAGTGCTCAAACATTTAGCAAAACAGTATCGTGCACAAGTGCAAATCATTCTTTCATGCTTTTCTTTCTAACCGCTTTGTGCTTCGTTGCATGGGCTTAGCACCGAGGTGATCCTCGTGCTACTAAGCTCTTAATTTTAATTATCATCCGTCCTAAATGCTATGCATAGAAATCAGCAACTTTCCCATCACTTCACACGGCATTTAGACATATTTCAACTTCTCTACCCTTCCCCGTTTAAGTATTGCATCGTTGGATAGATTTATAGGGTATTTTGACATCATTTTTATGTATAGAAAGCGGGAAAAAACCACACTAGCACAAGAAGGTGGGGTTGAACTGAGGCAAATCCTCATGCTTCAGCCCCCACAACCATTCACAAGCATTGCTCTTATTTATCCTTATTTTTCGGAACCCAAAATATATTTTTCCCCTATTTTTTCATGGTTTTTCCCTATTTTCCCTTATTTTCCTGCATTATTTAATTGCTGGAAATTCAAAACAGGTTATGGGCTGTGGCCCTTAGTTCCTTCTTGCAGAAAAATGAAAGTTTAGTTGATGTTCCTATCCATTTTTCCATTTTCATGCCAAAAACCCTCATTTTCCCTTGTTTTCCATATTTTACGTGTTTTAGCATATTATTTTGAACCACAAAATGCATATTTTTCTGATTTTTTTATCATGACCAGCAAGAACTCATAGAAAACAGTATCATGAACAATTATTATCCCACATGAACACCATTTCATCCATCAAAAGCCATAAAACTCAAATTTCCTTTGAAAATTCTAAATTACCGCTTATTTGCGTGTTTCGGGTTTTGTGTCCATGGCTGTAGATTTGGAAAACAGCAGCACTTCATGTCCAGCAACATCACAAATCACCATTCTCAGCCCGTGTAGCAATCCGATCCATGCCGGACAAGCCTCCACCATTCTTTCTTCTTCCTTCTTCTTTCCACATGAACTTGCCTTTAGAAGAGAGAGAGGGAGGAGAGAGAAAGACTAGAATCAGAGATTTCCAAAGAGGGCATCATTCGACGGGCGAAGGGCGGCGAAATGATTGGCATCCAGGAGGGAATGAGGGGCAGTGATTAGTTGCAGGGGTTGTTTGCAGGCTGGAGATGGCATGATCAACATTGGAGCGCATTTTTCGGCACCTGTCTGCGTGCTCCTCTCCCCACGATTTCATGCATGATGCCTCCCCAAAGTTTCATGTTACATTTAAATTTGGGCTCCCAAGGGTCACTTGCCCATTTTGGCCAAATTTTGTCCACCTCTTCGCATCTTGACCGGTTTCTTGGCCATTTCCCTGTCCGGACTCGGAATCGAGCTCTGAAAAATCCTGGGCATCCGGCTTAGCATCCCGCATTGGCCAGTAGCTTGTGTCAACCCGCACGACTGTCTGAAAAATTATGAAAAATCAACAAGTGTCGCTCGGGCGCCTTTAAAGCACTTTGGCGCTTAAAATCGTCCTAGATCGAGCCGCCGCCTTTGACAGTGAATATTTTTCCCTTGATATTCATAATTTTTAGCTATTTTTAAGCACTTTCCGTCTCCTAAATTCCGCTCTCATTGGCGACCACGGGATAGGGCGACTCAGCCCGTCGAATCCACGAACATATCTGCACATAAACAACCAAAGAAGCATCAAACTGATACAAAACAATTATTATCATAACACTCAGCACAATGCTCCCCCTACCCCTGGCAGAACCAAGGCATAACATCCACAAGGAGTAGGCCTAGCATCATTTAATAGAAGATCCGAAGCGAGTCACTAACCAGCTGCTCCAACATAGCCAAACTAAAAAGAACTGCCAAAGAGGTTACCCTAAGTGGTAGTCTGAACTACTGACCAACTAAAGACAACACAACTAGGAGCTCCTACAAGGCGAGGACTCCTATAGCCTGATCAAAGAGTATTTTCCTTCAGTACATGTCTTCGTCGAGGATTTTTAGTGGATGAACATACTTGGGCATGTAAAAAGGAGGGAGCTGAGCGTAGTGACCCAAGGAGAACAGGGCATCGGTCTCAGGACCTGTCTCGGCACCCAAGAACCTACCAAGCCCTCGCAAGGCGACACTTAATCCTTTTCTAACGCTCACTTTTATTTTCGCTCCAACCTTCCTTGTTTTGATATTATTTTTCCAGCAAGAAGCCACCCCTAGGAAGACAAGGTATCGGCCCCGGGTCTGATTCGTCCCCAGGAACCTACCAGGCCCCCGCAAGGCAATGATCAACTGCTTATATATTTTCATTTCTTTTCTTTTCTTTGATAGGGGCTAGAACCCCTTTTTACACACCTTCGTATTTATACTCATCTTTTAAGATATTCAGGATTTCTTGGCATCATCATTATCATCTTCTAGCAGGCTTCTCTAACTGCCTCACTACTAACAAGAACTCCTAGAACGCTGCCTAGCAGGCTGGCAGAACAGGGCTACTAGGACTTCCTTCTAAAACATGCCTTTTAATGCCTGACAATGTCTTTACAGGAGGCAATGACTACTCCGACCTCCCTCAAATATACGTAGCCTAAACCTGGGACTTCATGCCTTAGTTGCTGGTCCCCAACAAAAATGTGTCCCCTCGACAAGTACAGATACACATATAACAGGAAAGAAAGGTACTCGTAAAGGAGAAATATCACCTGGATTGGCCACAAGAAGCTTTCATCGCAGCAAAGGCTCCTCCAGGCTCCATCAAATTCCACAAAACACGAAATCTGTCCAGCACAACACTAAAACAAAAACCCAATTAAACGTACCTGCACTAGACAGGAAAATGGCCCTCTTGGCCTAATGAAATCAGACATGACTTTGCTACAAAACTACATCGGCCCTCTTGGCCTAATGAAATCAAACAATACTATGCAGAACATCCTCCTGGAAACAACCATGATAGACATCAAAGCAGACCATTCCCAGGGGAACTGGGCTTGTAGCCCTAACCTAGGTGCATTAAATTATGACCTATCCCTCCTGCGTATATCGCAAGAGGTGTGCGCATCACATGTCGTCGAATCAGTCTGTGGGTCCGAGATAATAAAGGCAGATGAGTCTCGCTTACCCTCTGCATCACCCAAATTAACCATCGTCTGCCAAAGAGGGCATGTTCAGAAAGCATACCCCACAAACGACCAGGTCCTGTCTCACCATCAATAGATATATCGGAACAAGGGCCACAATTAAAGAAGAGGTCCTCTTCATACGCAAGATTAGCCAAAGAATCGGCAAACTGATTCCAATTCCGTGGAATCAGCTGAAAAGACACTCTATCGAATTCGTCTAGCAGGGCTATGGCAGTATGATGGTACATACAAAGGATGGGGTTCCGCACCATGTACGTCCCATTGAGTTGATTTAAAACCAACTGAGAGTCCCCTTTCACCAACAACCGGCGGATACCACCCTTTTTTGCAATATTCAAACCCATGATCAGGGCTTTGTATTCGGCCATATTATTAGTAAAATTCGCCCCGAGATAAGCAGCTAACTTCATGACAATGCGTCGTCGGGGGTCTCGGATGACAACTCCTACACTTCCTTTTTTGCATGCACCCCTGGACGCCCCATCAAAGTACAAGGTATACGTCCATAAAGGGTTTACACATCCCGCCATCCCGGACTCTACTCGTAATTATGGTAATCGAAATTCAGCATATTCAACGGGTGGACTGTAGGCTCCATCCCTCCATCATCATTGAATTCAACAGGGATGCTCGTCAAAATTTGTAGGCAGTGATGGCAGAAGACCTTGATTTCCCAAATGAATGCCCCGCCTTCTTGCTCAATCACCTTGTATCCTTTGCTCCACCAAATGAGCTTCCCCTGATGATACCTCTGTTCTAAATATGGGTGTTCTAAATAAGGGATCAGACGACCCATCAACCTCTATCATGATTTCCTTGCAGATGTTTGATCGATCTTGCCTAGACCTGCAAGGCAGTCATAGCATTAGTACAATCAGAAGTAATAAGGTTTAATCTTATTAAGATTAACCTTATTTTTAAATTCTATCCCCTCAAGGTCAGCTAACAATAATGTAGATTTATTCTTTCCTATCCTAACGATCCTATAAGGCCCATCCCATTTGGGCTCTAACTTGCCTGGGAATAATTCACGTCGTGCGTCATAATATAGAACAAGCTGTCCTTTCTTGAAGGTGTATTTCTTGGCTTTGAAGTCATGTAGCTTCTTCATTCGGCTCTTCGCCACTTCTTGGTGCAATAAGCTCTGCAACTTAAGCTCATCTAAATGTGCCAGTGTCGTCAAGCGCTCAAAAAGTGCATCGTCATCGCTTAGAGAATAATTGATGGCAAACCGAATAGTCGGCAACTCAATTTCTAAAGGCAAGACACACTCCTCCCCATATACTAACTTAAACGGGGTATGGCTAGTGGCTCGTTTGAAAGTCGTATTATAAGCCCACACTGCCACGTATAACTTTTTATCCCAATCCCGTTTCTTTTCCGACACAATTTTGGACAGGATGCCTACAAGCTGCTTGTTGGTGCTTTCAACTTGCCCATTGGCTTGCGGGTTATATGGGGTTGTCTTGTTATGCTTGATGTTCCACAACTCTGTCAAACCTTTGATCACCTTATTCAGGAAATGGGTTCCGCGGTCCGACACTAATTCTTTCGGCGGACCAAACCGGCATATTATCTGCTCTAGAAGGAAACTAGCAGTTTCTTTAGCATCATCTTTCCTTGTTGCACGTGCTTCTGACCACTTTGTGAAGTAGTCAGTTGCTACAATGATGTACCGCTTTTGCGTAGTCGATGACGGAGTAATAGGACCCACAAAGTCTATTCCCCACTTCTCAAATGGAAGTATCGCCATAATAGGGGTGAGTGGTCATTTCCTATTCTCTCGACTATCATGCCGTTGGAAAATATCGCATCTCTTAACATACGCAAACGCATCCTGGAAGATGGCAGGCCACCAATAACCTGCTCTTAAAGCCTTTTGTGCTGTAAGCCGTCCAGCAAAATGGCCACCGCAAGCAGAATCATGGCACTCCTCCAAAATGAATGGCACCTCATCAGGCATCACACACCGGCGATAGATGTCATCAACCCCTTGCCGATATAATGTACCTGCGATCAAGGCAAACTTTAACGCTTGCTGCTTAATTTTCCTTTTCTCAGCCTTAGATAGTTCGGATCCCGCCTCTCCCGTTGATAAATAATGCGTTATTGCAGCATACCAGGAGGGAATAGATGCCGTATCTATTTTAAATATAATCTCCATGTCACTACCTTCAGCCACAGATTCTTTCGGCTCCCCAAAGTCCACTAGACATTCCACGATGCCTTGCAACCTTGGTGGCTTACTCTTGATTTCATAATCAAATTCCTGCAAAGTGATTAACCACTTCGCTAAACGATCAGGCGGCTGTAACTTATTCATCAATAGTCGAAGTCCCTCCGCCTTCGTATAAAGCACGACTTTCTCATAGAGAATGTAATGCCTGAATTTCTTGGTCCCAAAGACCATCGCTAGACACAGCTTCTCCATGTAGATGTAATTGATTTCGGATACCCCCAGCTTCCGACTAGCAAAAGCAATCGGGTGGTACCACTTCTCTTCCCAAAATTGGGCTAAACAGCAGCTGATACTATACATGGTGGCTGCTGAAAATATATAGAACACCTCACCTCTTTTAGGTGCTTTTAAAACGGGCGCTCTTGCTAGCTCTTGTTTCACATCCTCGAATGCTACCTTACAAGGGTCACCCCATACAAACGAACAGCTAAAGGACAATAAATTTGTAAGTGGCAACGTTCTTTCTGCTAAGGCGTTAATGAATCTACGGTAGTAACCAACCGAAGACAGAAAGCTATGAACCTCTTTCGGAGTGTGTGGTGGACCCATGGCAACTATAACTTTCACCTTCTCGGGGTCTGTCGCAATTCCTACCGAACTGACCACATGGCCCAGCAATAGCCCATAAGGTACTCCAAAAGCACACTTCCGGGGGTTTAGGGCGATGCAAAATTGTCTACAGCGCTCAAAGCATTTTCTCAAAATGATCAACTGCCTTTCCCTCACGGTGGCGGCCCCTAAGTCATCAATAAACACCCTCAACTCTTCAGGGGATATGTCACCGAATGTCTTATCAGCTGTTCGTTGCCACGAACCAGGCGCATTGCATAAACCAAAGGCCATCACATGGTATGCAAAAGTACCAAATACAGTGATGAAAGTTGTTTTCAACTTATCCTCTTCTGCAATTGCCATTTGGTTGTATCCTGCAAAGCAATCCATAAACGAATATATCTCCCTACCCGCTAATTGATCCAAAATCTGGTCAATAAATGGTAATGGGTAGTAGTCCTTAACTGTCTACTTATTCAGCTCCCTAAAATCTACACATAAACGGATTTGATTATTCTTCTTCTTTCTAATCACAACTGGCGAACACCATTCCGTGTGTTGCACAGGAAAAATCAAACCCGCTTTTCGAAGCTTCTGTAATTCTTCAAACAGCCCGTCCCTCAATTCGAAAGGCATACGCCTTACTTTCTGCCGTACAGGACGACTGCCCTCTTTCAACGGAATTGTATGAACAGCAAGGCTAGGGGGAATGCCTCTCAACTCATCATAACTCCAGGCAAAGATATCACGGAATTCCTGGATCAAGGCCACATAGTCCTCCCTTTCTGCTGTGCTGAGCATAGAGCCTAATTTGATTGGCCGCGAATCATCAAGCGTACCAAGGTCTAGCTCGATAACATCTGCATCCCTTATACGATCTTGGGCCTCTATCGGCTCGTTCAAAGTGATCTGATAGATGTCCTCCGTGGTGGATCCCTTTTTGGACTCATCACTCGATGATGTCTCACTGGCAGATAAATCTTCTAATGTCTCCAGTTCTGTAGAAGATAGAGGAGCTCTCTCACTCTACGGGGACTCAGGATAAGCATCAACCACCACACGCTGGGCACCTCTGCCGAATATCAGTCGACCGGCAGGTATATCTACTTGGCAGTCCGCTTGCAAGATCCAAGGTCGTCCAAGTAATACTTGGTAACTTGGCCGCCCTGCAAAACGAATCACCCTAAAGTCCAACATGCATTCTACATTTGCAACAGTGACATGGACCTTAGTAATGCAGCCTTCCGGCTGTCTCAAACTGTCATCTGCCATTCTGAGAATTGTGGAAGTATCTTTCTGAATCGCAAGACCCAACCTTTCCATCAGTTCAGAACTCATAATGTTAACAGATGCTCCTGTGTCGACAATGGCATAATCTACTAATATCCCATCGACATAGGCTGCAACCCTTGGGCAATGTTTCTCAGCATGCTCAAACCAGTCATCACCAACTCGCGCGATACCCAAAGGTTCTACAATATACCCGGTACGTAGGATCTTTCTAAATTCCTTGCGTACTCCTGGGGAAAGCTTAATAAGCTGTAAAAGATTCACATCCGGCTTGACTTCGCAAAGAGAGCCCGCCAAATCGAATTCATGATAGTTCGATAGAGCTCGCTTTTCACGCCAAATCATCCGCTCTTTAGGTCGCTGAACTGGCTTTATTGCCTCTTTCTTAACTTTCATCTTCTTCTTTGGTGCTTCCTTATCGGCTTTACTCTCTACGGGCTTCAAAGGTCCCCCTTCTAGGGCAGGATCCAAAACTTGCGTTCCTTTGTCGCCTTGTTTAGGGTTTTCGTCGACAGGCTTATCCTTGTCGGCTTCTCTACCCTTTTGACCTCTTGTAAGGACAGCTCGCAAATTAGAGGTTTCAGCATCGTTAACGCGTACAGCCTCAATCAAACTAACCTCACTACCACTTGGTAGCTCTTCCACTGTAGTCTTTGGTCGTTGAAGTATTTGTTTAGGCCCATTTTCTGGCTGGGAGTCATTTCCTTGGCCACGATGATTGACAGGCCCTGGTTGCCGACTTCCTCGCTGGAGGGAACTGATCTTACTCCAGCAAGTAGCTGCTAAATGGCCGGATTTTCCACAAATGTCGCACTTAACATTTGGGCAATTTCTTGGATAGTGCTGCCCGCCACACCATTTGCAACTAAACCTCGACGGTGCACCCTCCTCCGGGTATCTACTTCCTATCAAATTTTGTTGTTTTTTAAGGAAGTTGACATCAACAGCTATTTGTCGATACTGCTCCGTAATCATGTCGGTATAATGCTTCATCATGTCCTTAACCTCGCCAAGAACATTGGAAGAACTCGACTCATAGCCTTGGTCATTACTATGTCGTTCAATCGGCCTAACAATTCGATCAGGCACAGGCTGTTGAGTCACAGGCATGGTATTAGAATTGACCGCCTGGCCTCCACCATTTGGAGCCATTTGACTGCCCGTAGGCATCGACATGCTAGGGGGAGCTGGTAATAAAGGCACATTCTGCATCATGTTCCCTCTCCCATTAGGGTTAGCCATCGCTATCCCTTGGCCACTACTGCCATTGGCTATTGCCATATTGTTTCCCAATACTAAACCCATGTTCGAATTGCCTCTAGAAGCATAGGCTGCTTGTAGTCGGGATTCCACCTCTTGTGCTCGTGTAATGGCAGTATCTATATCCCCCAAGGGGACACTACTCAACTGCAATTGGATATTAAAGTCCAAACCATGTAGGAAATATTGCAATTGGGCAGCTGCGGGGATAGGGATAGAGGTGTCCAACTTACGGAAGACCTCTTTTATCTTCTTCGCATAAGCACGAATATCCTCGTGTGGATCTTGGCGGGTCACGTTGAGTACACGCAACCAATATTGCCCACCCCTTTCAGGGGCAAACTCCCTTCGAAAAGCTCCATAAAATGCATCAATGTTCAATATGGTTCCGGCTTCTAAACCATGATACCATATAGCGGCTCTTCCTTTGAGAGTCATGTTGAAGAACATCATTAAATGCCCTTCTTCTTGAATGCGACAGTTAAACATCAGCTTTTGAAACTCCCTAATGTGGAGTTCCGCATCTTTCTCAACTAACCCATTAAAAATGGGTAGCGGGTAACCTAGAGCTGGCAAATCCGTCGTTCCTGCTGGAATTGCAATAGGCTGCGCCATGACGCGGATTGGATTTGCACTAGGAATAAAGACCGGTGGGGTTACACCTCCCGTACTTGACGTGGACTGGCTTATAGAAGGAAGGGGAGCACTAGAGCTTCCACCTTCTCCTAACTTACTGCTTGGGGTCCTAAGACCACTAGATCCACTCCCTCGTAAGGGTTCAGCACCGCTACGCTTAGGGGAATATCTCCTAAAAATTTCAGCACGTCGCGTAGCTCTTTCGTCTCTTTCTTGCTTTTGGATTTCTGCTAGACGATGCTTATCAATAAATAACGGATCAATCTCAGTATCCTTTGGCATAAACTACTAGTTGGTCCTTAAACAACCAGGATTCGAGAACCGCCACTTTTAAGCAGCTCCCGGCAGACGCACCACTGATGGACCTAAAAACGGGCCGGCACTGGCTCATGCACTAGCCGGACCTCGTCACTATGCACAAGACAACCCCTCGGCCTCGCGGCCAGGAGCGTCTATCAAAATCTCTGCCTTCCTAAACATTGCGTTTGTAATACGTTGTAGTCCAACTGATCCTAACCCAATATTACTCCTCAGAGGGAGTCCTTTTCACATAGCCAAAAGGCTCGAATCACATACACATGGGGTTCCTCCTACGACTGAATGCCGTCAACCCTCTGCGACTCTCCTACACCTTGGGGATTGGCCCCTCGATGCGTCGCTCAACATTTAGACATTTCGCACAAACGTCACTCAAGGTACCAAATAAGCGTATCCAGGAATGTACCATTGTCCTTACTTGATTTCCCCTTTAGGATCCCACGACTAACCTACAGCATGGGTATCTCACTGCCTCTTAACGTAGGTCGTGTCCTCATAAACCAATTGCAATGCATGTCCAGGAGCTAATCACTGATACTCTTAAATTCGTTTCATGCTCCATGCATTTGGTGGATGTCTAGTGCTCAAACATTTAGCAAAACAGTATCGTGCACAAGTGCAAATCATTCTTTCATGCTTTTCTTTCTAACCGCTTTGTGCTTCGTTGCATGGGCTTAGCACCGAGGTGATCCTCGTGCTACTAAGCTCTTAATTTTAATTATCATCCGTCCTAAATGCTATGCATAGAAATCAGCAACTTTCCCATCACTTCACACGGCATTTAGACATATTTCAACTTCTCTACCCTTCCCCGTTTAAGTATTGCATCGTTGGATAGATTTATAGGGTATTTTGACATCATTTTTATGTATAGAAAGCGGGAAAAAACCACACTAGCACAAGAAGGTGGGGTTGAACTGAGGCAAATCCTCATGCTTCAGCCCCCACAACCATTCACAAGCATTGCTCTTATTTATCCTTATTTTTCGGAACCCAAAATATATTTTTCCCCTATTTTTTCATGGTTTTTCCCTATTTTCCCTTATTTTCCTGCATTATTTAATTGCTGGAAATTCAAAACAGGTTATGGGCTGTGGCCCTTAGTTCCTTCTTGCAGAAAAATGAAAGTTTAGTAGATGTTCCTATCCATTTTTCCATTTTCATGCCAAAAACCCTCATTTTCCCTTGTTTTCCATATTTTACGTGTTTTAGCATATTATTTTGAACCACAAAATGCATATTTTTCTGATTTTTTTATCATGACCAGCAAGAACTCATAGAAAACAGTATCATGAACAATTATTATCCCACATGAACACCATTTCATCCATCAAAAGCCATAAAACTCAAATTTCCTTTGAAAATTCTAAATTACCGCTTATTTGCGTGTTTCGGGTTTTGTGTCCATGGCTGTAGATTTGGAAAACAGCAGCACTTCATGTCTAGCAACATCACAAATCACCATTCTCAGCCCGTGTAGCAATCCGATCCATGCCGGACAAGCCTCCACCATTCTTTCTTCTTCCTTCTTCTTCCCACATGAACTTGCCTTTAGAAGAGAGAGAGGGAGGAGAGAGAAAGACTAGAATCAGAGATTTCCAAAGAGGGCATCATTCGACGGGCGAAGGGCGGCGAAATGATTGGCATCCAGGAGGGAATGAGGGGCAGTGATTAGTTGCAGGGGTTGTTTGCAGGCTGGAGATGGCATGATCAACATTGGAGCGCATTTTTCGGCACCTGTCTGCGTGCTCCTCTCCCCACGATTTCATGCATGATGCCTCCCCAAAGTTTCATGTTACATATAAATTTGGGCTCCCAAGGGTCACTTGCCCATTTTGGCCAAATTTTGTCCACCTCTTCGCATCTTGACCGGTTTCTTGGCCATTTCCCTGTCCGGACTCGGAATCGAGCTCTGAAAAATCCTGGGCGTCCGGCTTAGCATCCCGCATTGGCCAGTAGCTTGTGTCAACCCGCACGACTGTCTGAAAAATTATGAAAAATCAACAAGTTTCGCTCGGGCGCCTTTAAAGCACTTTGGCGCTTAAAATCGTCCTAGATCGAGCCGCCGCCTTTGACAGTGAATATTTTTCCCTTGATATTCATAATTTTTAGCTATTTTTAAGCACTTTCCGTCTCCTAAATTCCGCTCTCAGCAAAACAAACCCACCAATAGGAGGTGGTACTCAAACCTAGATAGGGGATCAAGCAACCCCATTTGGTAGGGCCAAGTGATAAACACAACACGAAAGGCCAGACACTTCAAAGGAGCAACACCATTGGGAGCGCAACATTGCCCAACCTGATCAACCTCATCGACAACTCAGTGGATCAAGAAACTGCAGACATGGTAGAACTCGATGTAAATTGCGAAAACAAGGAGCTCGACCTAGGAGATTTTCCAGTCGAAATCCAACAGATGGTGAATGCATACGACGCACAAACCAGGGTAGACCACCATGGCAAGCCATTGGAAGACACCATAGCAAAACTTGAAGAGGAACAAAAACTGGCACATAAAGTTTTGCAAGGCATAGCAGCATACAACCAACAACATTAGGCTAGGAGATTGCAGCATGATATAGAAATATGAGAAGTCTAGTGTGTGCTAGCCCTAGCAAATAGAAATTGAATAGGACCAAATGTAGAAAGACAGAGAGCGCTAAAGGCAGACTTAACGTTGAGCAAACTTCTTATGAAGCAACTGATAGATAACATGTTGGTAGAGCAAAGTGCTACAGTGCTAGCAACATCATTGCTAACAGGACTAGGAGTTAACCAGGGCTCCAAGATCCAATCAAGAATCCTTGTAGTTACAAAAAAACTAGACAAATACTAGCCAAGCAACAATCCCTATAGTTTTGTAGAGCAGTTCGAGCAGGTGTGTGAGGCTAACGGCCTCACAGATCTTGCATAGTGCTTGCAAGCTTTTGTCCTATGCTTAGGCGATAAAGAATGAATGTGGTACACCAATTTGGACAATGCTAAATGTAATGACTTTAACACCATCAAGAGGTTCTTTGAGGTGGGATACTCTGACAACCTCATAGTTAGATTGATGAATGTCAAGCAGAAGGATAAGGAGGATATCCAAGACTACGTCACCCAAATGCGGAGTCTCTTGAAGAGAATCCCAACCATAGAGAGATTTAGTGAACAAGCGGTCTCCACTATGTTTATAAGTGGAATCTAAAGTGAAGAGCCTTACAAGGCCTTGGTGAGCAACTCAACCCTGCCAAGGGACATGCTAGCTAGGGACTTCGAAGAAGCCATACAAGTGGATGATTTGCTCAAAGAGAGGATCTCAAGACCCACAACTCGAGACATCATTGCTCCTAGAACCTCAGGAAGAACTTTGATCGCTAGTGATGGATCCAGCTAAGGTACCTAAGACAAAGGAAAGAATGTTGATCAGAGCCAGGAGTTGGTAGATGTGAAGCTAGAGTTGGCTAAGTTACAGGAGAAAAACATGGTCCCATGTCCAATGTGTATATTGCGATGTAAAACACCTTTCAGTCGAGTGTTAGGACCCAAGATCCTGACCTTACGCCAACTGCAGTAGGTTTAGCCATGATGCCATGCACTGCAGATTACCGTGGAGACTCCCATATTCGTAACGTTACAACTAGCCTTACCTAGGGAATAGACCTTGAAATTTCTTTAGGAGAGGATCCCCATTGGCCCTCCAAGCACCTAACGTTACAAAGCCAGTCATCCCTAGGATAGAGATCAATCCCACAGGCATACCTAGGCCGCATGGACCCTACATAACCCATCCACTAAGATGCTCTAGCCCACTACGTGGAGGAGCCTAATGATGAGGAGCCTTATGTGAACCCTTACGTCTCATATGATGAAGAGGGCAATCTAGTTCTCATGGACTATCGGCCAGTGTTAGTGATGGTGTTAGGAAGAGAGAGAGGTAGAGGCATAGGAGGGTAGACCCAAGAACTAATTTCTTGTTGGACTTGTGGTCACTTAAGACACATCTCCTGGCGCTGCCCCAAGAGGGAGCAAGCTAATCGAGATAAGGCTGATCTTAGATGTGCTGAGTGTGGAATCACTCATCTCTTTGCTGATTGCCCTAGGTGGAAGCCATCATCTAGTTTGTGTCCCATCAGTTCCACTGGGGTTGTTCGGCGTCGAGACATGCGACGGGGAGGCCACACCCATCCCATTGCATGTCATGACCCGCGCACAGACGAGGCAACCGGCATATCATTGCCAGGGCCTAGCAATGTGGATGCAGCTTCAATCAGAAAGAAAAGTCATATGTGAAGAAAGAAGAGAAGCAAGGCAAAGGTCACATTGAAAATCGAGAGCACGATGACATTACTTGTCAGAAAGAAAGTTATGGATGTTGAGGCCGAAACATTCATCCCAAAGACGACTGAAAAAGGGAGTGCTAAGGTAGGGGAGAACCCCAACCCAAAGTGCCAACTCAAAGCCATAGAAAAGGTCAATGAGTGGGTGAGAGAAGCCCAGGTACACCTAAAGGATGCTAAGCCCATCTTGGAGGATAAGATCAATGATCTCTCTAGTGTGAGCACACCAGTCTCTCCCACATGACCGAGAGGTGTGTTTGCACCTCACATTGAGTCACCTAGATAGAGCTTGAATGCCATGAGCCATCAAACCAATCGAGACTATGGGTCCAAAAGTGTAGAATTAGGGGACAAGCAAGTGGTGAGCAATCTTCTCACAACGTTGGTAACCACCCTTGTAACCCTGAGCTTAGGAGACCTACTCTGAGCTTAGGAGACCTACTTAGGTAGTAGTTGATGCTATGGCAGGAGCTCAAGCAGTAGACATGGGGCATGAGTCAATGTACTTAGACATGCAATACTTTAGAGGCTTTGGGGTAACCCGCCTGTTGAGGATGCCAGGTTCAATGTAACACTTGCTAATGGAATGAGAGTGAAGTTTTTTGGAGTGCTAAGAAATTAGCCATTGAAGATCGCAAGAATTTGGTTCTCCATGGACTTTATAGTCATGGAAGGAATGGACTACGATATCTTACACTGAGCCAACCCTGGATACGCAATGCACGAGTCATAGAAGACTGGAATAATGGTCTAATCTTCATAGAAAATCAAACGGAAGTGGTAAGAGTGGATATGGATACTTGGAAGACTACACCAATTGACTCAGACACCATCTCGACTATGCTCAAGGGCGACACTCAGGTTAGGAAATATTACAGGCCATTAACTAAGTATATCCCTTGCCCAAAGGATGAGCGAGATTTGATGTAGGTATTAGCCACAATCGATTTGCCATTCTCGAACAATGAGGAATACGAGGAAGCTACTAAGGCAGTCAGTAAGCTCAAGACATGCCCTCAATGCCAATCTGCATGATGGCTATTAGTTCGCATGGGCGACTCGCCCCTATCACGTTTCATATCCCTAACAACAAACAAGACCTCCACCAGATCTTAGAGCACCTGATAGACAAATTAGCTGGTAACCCAATCGCAAATCTTAAACCGCTCAAGGATATCTTGAATGAACCCAAGTGGTAATGGACCAAGGTGCACGATTTAAACTTGATGTACAATTTGGCCTTAATCATCGACGACAAGGAACCGCACGTGGAAAATGACAATTAGTTAGATGAGGACGAGTTTGACAATGGGTACAAAGACTATTGTTCCTCCAATGATGAGAGTGGTGTTGATGCCAGGAGGCATATTACACGGTGGATTCCGTGCCACGGTGGATAACGTGAGGTTTTACGGTGGATTCCGTAAACTTTGTTGACCGGGGCTCATACACAAAGTGGATTCTTTGTGTAAGAAGTTGATGGGGATGCCTATCCTTTTCGGGCGTTTCATTAATTTAGTGTGTACATGGGTGATTCCATAGCGGGTGATTTTGCAAAATACATATTAAATTAATAAACGTTTATGAGTTTAGAGTGCGCACTCGTGATAAATTAAGGTTAGGATTGATTTCTAACCAATTGATTTATTTATGTAGCTGAAGACTGCTAGGTATTAACTTTTGTTGGTTTAATTGTATTATTTTACTAACGATTGTGAATGCTTCAGTTGATGTGTAGAGATAGCAGCAGTGGTGGAGGAAAGCATTGGAGGATAGTGTGTATTGGAGTTATCACTTATATTTTGATGGGCGCATACCTTAGGCATGACGCCTATATTTTGTCGCGCCTATTTATTAAGGCATTGGATATTTATTTATTATTTTGTATGCGCATGGGTGCACGATTATGATATTTGTATTTGGACATTGTATTGGGTATGCCTGACTCTTTGGGCGCCCACCCATTAGCTTTATTTCTATTTTGTGCTAAAGCAAACTCAAAAGCCAAAAGCGTGCTATTTTGTAATTTGGGCTATTATTTGAGCTTGAAGATGATTAATACAAAAAATACATGCTTTGCGGAGCGCTCACACAAGGCATGGGGGGAGATTGCACCCAATTGGTCTCTGGTTCATGTCGTGCATGCTTTCTACCTTGAGTTTTGTGCAAAAAGTAGAGTTCTTTTGTTCTTGGGGACCTTCCGGCGCTCACTACGCGAGCATACAACATTTGATCTGTGCACCAGGTGTAGAGGTGAGCTCACGCTCAACCACCAAGACCCACGGACTGCTTATTGTTCAAGTATTTCAAGCGAGCACTAATGGCTACCTCTCACATAGCTGATGCACTATCCCTCTCTATAAGTGTAGCGAGCTTACCCTGATGCCCGATTGAGTTGCTTCCTCTCTCAAGCACTCCGATAGCTCCACAATTTATGATGCAAGCTCAAGCATCCTCAAGCATCTTCCTCCAAGCTCCATTCTCCATAGCCACGCGCGAGACGAGAGAAGAGAAGAGAAGAAGAAGAGAGGAGATGGTGGAGGGCTTCACCTCCAAGATCTCTCACCCTCACACACTCACATTCCCTCCCTTAAGCACTTACAAGCAAGTAAGCAAGAGAAGAGAAGAAGAGAAGAAGAAGAAGAATCCACTTTGCCACATATCAAAGAATGAGCTCTCATTTACTTTTTGAACTTTATATACAAAACCCTAAATCCCTTTTGGGTGGTCATCCCCTTGTCCTCTTAATTTACACGCTCGGCCATTGTGGTAAAGTCTTTTTTTCCATTGTTCTCTTATCTTCCTAGCTTAGTCCTATCGTCCATCCATAGTTATAAATTGTAGAGGAGGGAGCCTGGCGCTCTTTTATAAAGATTTTGGCTATGCCTTTATATTTAAAGGTGCACCTTCTTGCTTTTGGATTTTTTGCAACTTCCATGGTTGTGCCTTGGACTCTTGGTGGTTGTTCCCATGCTTTTAAAGTTTTTTCGGGCCCGTTCTCTTGCGAGTTGCCTTTTCCTTTTTTCTGCCTTGTGCTTTTCCTCTTGATGCCTCTTTTTCCACTTTCTCTGCTCTGCAGTAAACATTACCCCCCTCCTAGCCCAATGCCAGTCCCATGGCATTGCTGGGTAGTGAGTTGGTCGGTGGTGATGGGGTAGTTGGGTGGCTTTTTGAGTTTGTATACAACCCTTGGTTGAGGATGCGTTGGAGGAATTTATGTTTGGAATTAAAGATGGTGTTGAAGTGAGTCCCTCCAGGGAGTTAGTTGTGGTGGAGGTCTGCCATTGAAATTGATGATGGTGTTAAGGTAAACCCCCTTCTTAAGGTTGGCCATGGGTGGACCTTCCCTATTGGATGTATCCCTGTGTGAAGAGAGGCCATGTATGATGATGGGGTCTTAGGGGAATTGGTTTTGGGAAGAAACGTATCACATGGGGTTAAGGTGGTGGAGGTCGAGAGCGCATTGCATGGATGATGGGGCCTTCGAAGTCGGAGGATTGGAGCCTTGTTTGTACCTGAAAAGAAAATAAGGTGCACTACTTGGGGTTGTCTCCCTTTGCTGTGTGGTGTGTTGTGCTTGTGCTAGTGGGTTTGGGAGCAAGCCTGGGCATTGTCTCTCATTTGAGGACTTAGTTTTTGCATAAGAGAGGTGTGGTGCACGTAGCTTAGGGAAACAGGTCTAACCATAGGCGAATGGACCTCCCTCGGTATGTCCTGCCCTTGATGTGCCCTAAGCATGTATCGTGGGGAATCAAAAAGGGCTAGGGGGTTAGACACGGAGCCGGCCGACCAAGGCCACCGAACACACCTGACTTGAGAACCCCTAGGTGCAATGATTGTGACCCTTGTGCATCCTACTGTGTCTACGTGTGATATCTCTTTTCGTTTCCATGTTTTGTGATTGCCTTTATGCTTTGTACCTCCTTGTCTTTCTTTTTCTTCTTCTTCTTTTCTTTCTCTTTCTCTTTTTCTTTTTCTTTTGCTTTTTTTTTTGGGTCCAACTTACACAGTCGTGACAGAAGTTAGTCTTCATCATCAGAGTGAGGTGGAGAAGGGGGCTTAATAGATTTGTTAAGGAATTGGCAACTTTGGAGGTACCCCTTGAGGTTTGGGCGGACCTGAAGGGTGGTGGTGGAGAGGAATGGATGATTGCAGCAAGTGAAGTGGCTATCATTCATATCCTCTAGAAGAGCTAAGCAAAATAAAGGTAGAAGAGCAGCTCGCATCATTAGTAAAGCCATCGTATAACTATCTATAACATTAGGATCAAAATGGAGAATTGGAAGGCTACGCTCTTGCAAAGTGGGGTCTTGCCTAAGGAGTATCCTAAGCAGCCTAAGGTAATTACAAGTAGTAATAAATGTGGGGTCAGGGCATGAAGAGAATTCATTGGTGAAGTGGATTAGGGTATCATACAAGTTATTTGATGTGAAGACAAGGGCATCTTCATATGTAGTACAATGAGGATTATAAATTATAGGAAAATCATAGTGGTCGTGGACACTGGAGTTAAAATCCACTCCCACCCTTCAAGGGTAAGGCATAAAAGTGGGGTCATTCCACTCTCAAAGGGTTGAGTGTTGCAAAAGGCCATCCAAGTGTCAAGGTTGGTGTCGCAAGCCCTTCTTCTCCATTTAGGTTGACATTCAGCCATTTTTATCCGAGCCTACTTCCGACATTAATCACCTCCTTCACCATCTTAATGGGCAAAACCCTACGCAAGGTGGTGGGGAACTGGAAGTTAAAGTTAGAGGGGCTCCTAGACATTTCTTGCCTCTCCTAGATTACAAGGTCGGCATGGAAGCTCACTAGGGCATCATCCTTGCATGGTGGGATAGGCTCCTGGGGTGCCCTCACTCCCTTGGCATTCCATTTTTTCCTTGTCTCCTCCACGGTTTGTTTTATTCTTTCCCTCAGTGCCACCTTTCTTTGTATAGAGGTGTTTGTGTGTTGCTGCTCTTTAGACCGCCGGGAAGGAGGCGGTGGGACAAGCTCTTCTTTATGTGGTCCCATTCCAAAGTTCACATCCACCTCCCTCTCCTAGCTTGGCTAATGTTGCTTTTCTTTGATGAACCCGAGTGCGCCCACTTCCTGCGAGGTTAGGCATGCCAATAGGAGGTAGTGGCGTTGCTCCTCCAGGCTTAGGCCAACTCCCCTAGGTTGTGGTGGCATTTGTAGTCTTGCTTTCAGTGCTCTACAAGCCATTCCCAGTTTCCTTTTCATGGCCTCTATGGACTCTCCCTCCTCTACCTAGGTGACGTCTAATAGAGTATCCAGGAAGGCACGTTGCTGCGTTTGGAAGCTCACTTGGGTGGCCTCCACTCTGCTTTCAGCAAGTATTTTTTCTTTTTCTACTTGAGCAAGACGGCGTACCAAGGCTTTATCTCTTTGTTCATTTTGGTTAGCCCATTCTTCTACTCTCCTTTCCATGTCTCTGAGGCTTTTCCCATGCCTCTGAGCTAGCACAGTCAGCCTTCGTTCTTGATCTTCCATTTCTCCCTTTAGCTTCTGCTACTCTTCTTGTGCCAAGGTAGCTTCTTGGGTTAATCTTTCCACCTCTCTTTCATACTTGCAAGCTCTTTCTTCCCTCAGCTCCTCCAAATTTTCTACGGCTTTAGTGATTTTCTCCATTTCAACTTGCAGATATTCGTAGCGTCGCAGAATCTCTTCATTGTGCTGTTGTAGGCGTCGTATGGTCTTGGTTTCTTCATTCAATTGCACCTGCCATTCCTCTTCTGTCTCTTCCTTAGCTTGTAGTTGCTCCTTCAGCTCGTGAACTTCCCTTTGGGCCATGGCTATTTGGCATGTTTTCTCCAACTGGGATGTAGCCATGGCCTCTTTTTCGGCTTCTAGCTATACTACCACGATTTTATTCTCCTCCTTGGCTTTCTCTAATTGAGAGAGAAGCTCCTTGACATACTCATCGTATTCTTCGGGTGGCCTCTTTGTTGCAGGACGGAGGTTGTGGAGCCTGCCACCTTTTGCCTCTTCGGGTCTTGCCTCGACTCGGCATCTGTCGCAACTAGCCTTTTGGTTCCTACCAGGGGGGTTTCTTCTCCTACTCCTTGGCCTATTTCTTTATATCACGAAGTACTGGACCCAAGCCATTAAGTTGATGGCATCCATCTGGGTCATTGTTGGATTTCCATTCAACTTGCCTATCAAATATCCTAGGATCTCTAGAAGCTCTTGTCTATTGTTCAAGACTCAGAATGTGACGGGGTTGGGTCTTTTGCATAGGCTTCCAGTCATCATGCGGACTGGCATTGAGGGTGTGCCCTTGGGCTTGCCACATGTCTTGATGGCTTGTTTGTACTCCTCATTGTTCGAGAATGGCAGGTCAATGGTAGCAAAAACATGCATCCAATCTCGCTCGTCCTCAGGGCATGTGATATACTTGGTTAAGGCCCCATAGGATTTCCTAATCTGACTATCACCCTTCAGCATGGTGGAGATGGCATCTAGGTCAACCAGCGTAGTCTTCCAAGTGTCCATCTCTACTCTTACAAACTCTGTTCGATTGCCTAAGAAGATGAGACCATTGCCCCAATCTTCTACGACTCTCGCATTGTGCATCTAGGGTCGGCCTAGCAAGATATCGTAGTCCATCCCCTTCATGACTATAAAGTCAACTAAGAACTGGACTCCTACGACCTTTAGTGGCCAATTTTTCAACACTCCAAATGGTCTCACCTTCATTTTGTTAGCCAGCGCAACGTTGAACCTAGCAGTCTTGACTGGTGGGTTACCCCAAGTTTGGAGTACCTCATGGCTTAGCACAGTCACTCTCGCCCCCATGTCTACGATTCCCTTTTTGGTGACATCCCTGCAGGATTGCATGCATTGTTGTGCCTTTTTGAAAAACATTGAGGTGTAAGAATTTAGGCATGGAATGCAGCGTCAGACTCGGTATTTGAGTTTCTGCATTGTGTTCAAGGCAAGTCTATGGCAATTGGCTCATTTGGTTCTTCAACCCACAGTTTTAGCTCTTGCCATAGTATTGGATGCTGCCTAAGCAGGTCGCCTAAGCTTAGAGTCACAAGGGTGGTCACCAGTGTATTCAAGAGGTTGCTAGCCGCTTGAAAATCTCCTAACTCTATGGTTAATGGCCGTGATTGGTTTGCTGGCCCAGAGCATTTAGACTTTGTCTAGGTGGCCTTGCTTGTGGTGCCATCGCCTCCCTTGATTTTGGTCGTGGGAGGGAGATTGGAGTGCTTATGCTTGAGAGGTCATCGATCTTGTCTTCTAGTATGGGCTCAACGTCTTTTAGGCGCTCTTGAGCCTCCTTCACCCACTCTTTCACCTTCTTGATGGCTTTGAGTTGGAGCCTTGGGTTGGTGTACTCCCTGACCTTAGTAGTTTTCTTTCAACCATTTGTGGAGCCGATGTTTCTTCCTATGTGTTAATAACTTTCCTTCCAACATGCTGTGTTGTGGCACTTTCAGTTTTGAGAGTGACCTTAACGTGCCTTATCTTTCTCCATCTTTGACTCTTCTTTTCAATTGAGGTTGCATCAAGGTTGCTAGGCCCTGGCAATGATATGCTGGCCTACTTTGTCTGCGTGTGGGTTATGACATGCAATGGGATAGGCATGGCCTCCCCATCGAGTGTCTCAACACTAAACGACCCCAATGGAATTGATGGCTCGTTTACCAAACTAGAGGGTAGTTTCCATCTAGAGCAATTGACAAAGAGGTGAGTGATTCCACACTCAACGCATCTTAGTTCAACCTGTTTCTATTAGCTTGCTCCCCCTTGGGGCAGCGCAAAGAAATGTCTCCTAGGTGACTGCAAGTCCAACATAGGATTGGCTCTTGGGTTTGCCCTCCTAGGCCTATGCCTCTCCCTCTACTTAACGCCATCACCGGCACTGGTCGATAGTCCATAAGGACTGCGTTGCCTTCCTCATCGTAAGATATGTATGGGTTTACATAAGGGTTGTTGCTGCTAGGCTTGTCCACATAGTGGACTAGAGTATCACTTGGTGAATGGGTCACGTAGGGTCCAGGTGGTCTAGGGATACCTGTAGGATTTATCTCCATCCTAGGAATGGACATCTTAGCATCATTAGGTAGTACCGGGAGAGCCAACGGGGCTCCCCTTCCAAAGAAGTTCAGTGGCATGTTCACAAGGTAGGGTTAACCATAAGGCCAAGGGTATGGGAGTCTTCGATGTAGTCAACAATGCATGGTATCATGGCCGAACCTATTGCAATTAGCACGAGGTCATGAACTAGGGTCGTGACACTCAGCTAGTAAGTGCGTTTCACCACAATTCATGCATTGGATGTGTGGGTGCGTTGGTCGTTTCATCATCTCCTGTAGTTTGGCTATGTCCATTCTAATCTCTGCTAGCTCTTGTCCTAAATCAGTGTCCTTCACTTTATCCTGCGTGCTTGGACCTGGTCTCTCACTCAGCATTGAGGGCCTCTCAAAATTCCTGGCACTGGACTCTTCTTGATTCGAGCCTATGAGGCCTCTTTCCTTGAGCTGGTTATCCACTCTAATAGCTTCTTGAAAGACCCTTGCTAGTGTGTCTCGATGCAAGCTCGAGTTGGTGGCCAAGGCTTTGTAGAGCTCTTCAGTTCGTATTCCGTTAATGAATACCATGGATACCACTCTTTTGGTTGCCAATGTCTCTCGTCCATAGGGGTTATCTTAAAGAGGCTCCTCACATGGGTCACATAATCTCAAATATCCTCCTTCTCTCTTTGCTTGACGTTCATGAGTCGCACTAGCAGGTTATCAGAGTATCTAGGTTCGGGAAATCTCTTAATGAAGAGATTTTTCAAGCCATTGAAATTGGCATGCTCCGCAACATCCAAACTCATGTACCAAGTCTAGCCCTTGTCACCTAAGCATAGTTTGAAGGCTTGGGAGTGTTGAGTAGGATCAGTGAGGCCGTTGGCCTCGCAGACCTACTCGAACTACTCCACCAAGCTATATGGGTTAGCTTGCCAGCTGCTTTGCCACCACCGAAATTTTTGATTGGCTCTTAGAGCCTTGGTTGACTCCTAACCTACCAGTAGCAATGTTGCTAATGCTGCGGTGGTCTACTCTGTTGCCATGTTATCTAGCAGCCGCTTCGTCAGGATCTCACTCCAGTGTGAGGTCTCCTTCTAGTGCTCTCGCTCTTTGATCGATTTTACCTGCTAGGGCTAGCACTCTTTGGATCTCTCACATTTCCATTCTTTGGCGTAAACTCCTAGTTTGCTGATCCTGGTTGTATGTGGTTAGGCCTTTCAAAGCCTTGCATGCTAGCTTCCTCTCCTCCTCAAGATTCACTATGATGTCCTTTGCAGGTCTACCGTAGTGTTCTAGCTGAGTTTGAGCATCATATTTGTTCACTAACTGCTAGATAGCCTCAGGAAAATCTCCTAGGTCAAGTTCTTCATTGCTTCTATGGCCTGAGCTACCCTCTTCCATGTCCAAGACTTCCTGTTCTACCAAGTTGTCGATCAGGTTGATGAGACCAGGTAGATCCACTTACATGATAGTGTTAGTCCTTGTTGCGTCTAGCTTTTTAGCTGTGTTCTTCGCTTGGTCCTATTTATTGGGGATTCGATCACCCACCTATGTTTTGGGGTCTTCTCTTAGGGTGGGTTTCTTCAAGATTTTATGTTTGAGTGAGTTCCTTATTCATTACAACCAGTCCTCAACTTACCCTCACTCTACATGTGTGTGTGTGTGGGTGTATTCTTTTCCATGCACCGTGCACAACTAGGTTTTTAGCTCTTCTCAAGTGTGTTTCCAGTGTTGAAAATTAGAGTAAGTGAGAAAACAAAGTGTCTACGAAGCTCTAGTGCTCTTGTTTATGGGTTGGGTTGATAGGGTTATATGTTTGGTTTCTAGCTGTCCTCGCTGTCTTATAGTGTTTTTCACTACATTATTCTGTTTAGCTCGCTTAGGGTCAAGTTGGGGTCTTACAACTAGCCCACATCACCAGACACATCAAGTTTGTGGAAACGTGCTGCAGCACAATTTCTGGCTATTCGGCCACAAATTCTAGGTCTATAACTACCTGTGAGGCATTTGGTGGGTTCTTCCGGTGCGGGTCACACTCTTCGTTGGTCGGGGCTTGTCAAATTTCTAGAATTTCTCTCATAGGATGTCTCCGATTGACCAGAGTCTAATTTTGAAAATTGGACATCTGATTTACCAGTGTCCGATTCTAGGAATCAGGCAGGGTGAGGTTGTCACACTATCACAATCGGACAAGGTGTGTGTGATCGGACAGCGTGGGTTGGTCTGATTGGGATATGTCCAATTCTCAGAATTTCATAGGGGTGTTTGGTCCGATACGCGAATATATGTCCGATTGGACAGGTCATTGGGTTCGATTCTATGGTTTGATTATCGCGATCGGATGGGTTGAGCATCCGATTGGACGAAGTGGTGTGCCTAATTCTCAGAATTAGTCTAATTCTTAGAATTAGACAAAGTATTTGGTCCAAATGTCCGATTTTGAAGAATCAGACACTGGGGAGAGCATCCAATTCTATCAGTTGAAAACACGCGTCGATTATGATTTACTAAAAATCTCCACTCTAATGCCGCTACCACCTACAAGAACCTCTAAAAATCAAGCAAGGGTGTAGGCCAAGGGCATCCTATACCTGAATCTCGCAGAAAGCCAATCCGATGTGGACTCGTGACCTGCAAGTCTCTCTCTCTCTCTCTCTCTCTCTCTCTCTCTCTCTCTCTCTCTCTCTCACAAATCCAGGAGTGCAAATGAGGCTTTCCCTGGTCACCCACGACCTTAAACCCTTGATGAGTACCACCTTAGCCTTCCCAATCACTCCCGTTGCGGCTTTGACACATCTAAGGACTCTTTTTTTTCCATTTTTTCCCTGTTAGTGCCTTGTTCAGGCCTGTTTTATAGTAGCGAACCTAAGCTTTCCACTCTGATTTCTCCCTCTTATCCTACTCTAAATGCAACAAAAATCAAAAGCAAAGTATTGAAATGATTTCTCCTACTCAATTTTTCATCAAAAATAAAAAATACTTGTAGCAGGGATTAAAAACCCAAAACCTCCTATCTATCTCAAGCTCCTATTTGGGGATGAAATCCTTGCTTCGATGCTGATTTGAAGCACACAAGTGCTCAAGCTTGAATTCATTGGTCTTGGCAACGGAACTAAAATGTAGAGGTGAGCTCACGCTCAACCGCCAAGATCCACGGACCACTTATTGTTCAAGTGTTTCAAGCGAGCACTAATGGCTACCTCTCACATAGCCGACATACTATCTCTCTCTACGAGTGTATGAGCTTACCTTGATGCCCGATTGAGTCGCTTTCTCTCTCAAGCACTCCAATAGCTCCACGATTCATGATGCAAGCTCAAGCATCCTCAAGCCTCTTCCTCCAAGCTCCATCCTCCATAGCCACGCGTTGTCGAAGGGTTTGTGAAAGGAAAGTCGCGTCTTCAGAAGACCTTGATATATGTCAAGATGGAAGATCAATCAAATGAATAATCCAATGTTAGAGATGGTTCTAGCATTCAACTTTGAGTCATATATTTTTAATAGCCATACAATAATTCCAGAATTCAATCAATAAATTCTGTGGTTGTTTCTTTTAACATGTAAAGAAATGTCCCATCATCGATCTCAGTGGTGGCGAGGACAATTCATTCTTTGTTGTCTGCTGTTTGCTTTTGAGTGGTAGGCATTGTGATCTATGAAAGTCTGAGGTATATGTAATAGCAGATGACTTTTTGTTTTAACAGTCTATATTTAATATCAATGGACTGATGTACTTTTAATGTACCCATCATGGCAAAGGCCTTTCACAGTACAGTTTTCCATCCATATGTATATTAGCAAGGTTACTGTAACATCTCATTCAAACTGGTAAGGTTCGTTCAGGATTTCCTGTTCAGATGATGGATGGGAAAGGAGTTTGGTGGTTGTCAGTTTGTATAATTTCCAAGCTGTAAGGTGGTTTCAGCAGCTGTTATGCTCGAATCATTTTGCTGCATAGATCCGGCAGTTGTTAGCCTTGTAGATGAAGCCTCAGCTACTACAAGCTTTGAAGATTTCACACTTGATGTGTCCTGAATATCCTGGGTTTTAATTACACTGTATGCTTGTATCACGGACAACTCAGAAAGCTGAGATTTCACTAATTCGTTCTCCTGAAGGAGATCCCCAAGCCAACACCAATACTTTGTCATAGAACACAGACAATAGCTCTGAATGTGCCATGCTGAGTGCCCAAAGACGAAGGTAGGATGCTGTGTTAGAAACAGCACCCAAAACAAACTCAATTGTATGTATCATTTGGTGTACAAAAACTTCATCAAATTCGAATTCCTCATGATCAGAGTCTCCATGGTCAATCTGATTTGTGTTGTCGAAGTAGGTAGGCGGGAGATCCTAACGGCTTGCATCCAGAGTGGCATTGTAGCTGCCGTTGATGCTATTCCTCCTTCCAATCCGAGGTGACGAAAACACTAAAGGAAAATAATTGTTTGAATCACACGTAAACCTCGAGATCTTGAAGTGCTCCTCCAAAGCAGCTAGCCCTGTAGCAATCGAAGCAGTGCTGGTTTACCAGTCTAGAGTTGTCTTTTTCTTCACGGCCTCAATAGTTGCAATCATCACTGATGCTTTGTCAATGCTCGGCAACCACAATTTGTTCAGCACATGGCAAACCGCTCAAGCTCAAACAGATTGTTCTGCAGATGCTTCAGTCATTGTCTTCGGTACAGCAACTACTCTTCTCCTCCATCTCATCACCTTCCTACAGTCGCTCCAGTAGTGTTCATTGATGCCTTCCACTTCGTTGGCAGCCTCGTCATCACCTTCCGGCCCTTGTTCGTCATTTTTACTGTTCTTTCATCGTCCCCCAAATTCTGCGCCCCCCATTTCCAAGCGCTACTGATCCCCCTCTATCATGAGCAATAGAAGGCTCCCTCATAAGCAGTGAAAAGCTCTATCTTGAGCAGTGGAAGGCTAGCCCTTTTCCATCGTTGGCAGGCCCCTTCTTTGTTTTACTTCGTTTTGATTTTTCGCACGATTGCTAATCGGACTCTGTAAACTTCAGAAAGATGATAATTTTCAAATTTGCTCTTGATCCGACCGCATGAGGCGCAGCAGATGGCCCTTCTTGGATCTCATTAAAAGCTTCAGCGGGTCATGGCAACATGAATCATGTTGAAGAATCGGGGTCGGAGACGTGCAGCACGGAAGCGATATGGATGCTCCTTCAGCCTGTGCTCCCTTCTCTCTACGGCATGGATCATCATCGTTCTTCTCAGTCTGATTTTCATTCACATTGTCGGATTTCAAGGTGTGCATTCAAGTAGTCTCTCTTGGTCCATGCCATGGTTGAAAGCAGTCAAGGCTGACAATAACATCCATTTAAAGAATCAGAATATTTCAGAGGCGTCTCACACTGGGCTTGACGATACCAATGCTGGACTGAGAAATGAGCTGGGACTGAGAAATGAGCTGGGTGGGCCCACGCTGGTTCCTCAGTAACAAGTTCTGATTCTATCTCAGAAAGAGCCTTCTTTTTATAAACAAAGAAACTGCATCACTTCCACCATTTGCAGAAAATCTGCGAGGCACCCTGTGCAGAGATGCATTCACGACAAACTTCTTTGATTCTTTTCTCCTCAATTTGATGGACCTTCGCCCACTACCACCTGTGAGAAGATCCTTCTTGCCCTCTTCGTTGTTCCCCTCCAAATTCCTTGAGAGTCCTCGATCCCCTTTCTGAAAGCGTGTCCCCTTCTCCATATGCCCTGTTCTGCTTTTTTCCCCCCAGTCTATTTTTCTCCTTGTCTATTTTCTTTCCTCCTTCCTCTATTTTCCCTCTCTCCCCTGTTTCAGCCTGTTCGTCCCGCCCAAAATACCTCCTTTTAAAAAATAGCTCAAAAGCTTTTTCTTTCCAGCCTGATCCACATCTTCTTTATCCCCTTGTTCTAAAGACTCTATCCTTGGCAATTCTTTTGCAGTTCCGTTACAACTAGTAGAAACAGTGTTACCAAGTATATGTTTACCATCCTCTGCAACCTTTTGATTCTTTCACCTAAAGCAGGATAACTCGCACGTGCATCAGCTTGTTTGCCTTCAGTATTTGCTACAATACTCTACATGTGGTGTATTGCACACAAAATGAAAAGGAATAGGCTTAATGTTGTTCCCATTTGCCAAGCCAAAATCCTAGTAAGTCCACCATAGTGTCATGTACCCTCGTCATGGACGCAAATAGCTGAATTCCCTTGTCAACATAGCCAAGGATAAGGAAACTCCAAAAAAAACTCATTACATTATGGTATGCAGTGAAACATGTGCTGAACATCAAGCAAGCTCCCACATTTGGCATATTTATCCTCCAATGTACTTCGATTTGCATCTCTTGGAAATAGTTTAGTACTTCCTCACAAAACCCATAATCAGCATATCTTGAAATAAGTGTAGCCCATGAGATTGCATCTCGAGTTTCCAATCTATCAAAAACCTTATTCTTCTCCATCTTCGGCATAGAATGAAAGAGCAAACATAACAACTAAGTATGTACAAAGTAACAAATCTCATGCACAACTTTTGGGTGGTTTCACACCTCGAATGCGCAGCAATACGACAGCGTGAGATGAGAGAAGAGAAGAAAAGAAGAAGAGAGGAGATGGTGGAGGGCTTCACCTCCAAGATCCCTCACCCTCACACACTCACTCCCTCACTCACTCACACTCCCTCCCTCAAGCACTCACAAGCAAGCAAGTACGAGAAGAGAAAAAGAGAAGAAGAATAATCCACTTTGCCACACACCAAAGAATGAGTTCTCATTGACTTTTTGAACTTTATATACAAAACCCTAAATCCCTTTTGGGTGGTCATCCCCTTATCCCCTTTTTTTTACATGAACGGCCATTGTGGCAAGGTCCTTTTTCCCATTGTCCTCCTATCTTCCTAGCTTAGTCCTACCACCGTCCATGGTTACAAATTGCACAGGAGGGAGCTTAGCACTCTTTTACAAAGATTTTGACTGCACCTTTATATTTAAAGGTGCACATTCTTGCTTTTGAATTTTTTGCAACTTCCATGGTTGTGCCTTGGACTTCTGGTGGTTGTTCCCATGCTTTTAAAGTTTTTTCGGGCCCGTTCTCTTGCGAGTCACCTTTTTCTTTTCTCCACCTTGTGCTTTTCCTCTTGATGCCTCTTTTTTCACTTTCTTTGCTTTGTATTAAACAAGTGGAGAAGAGATCAACACAATAGAGTATGAGTCAGGGTTTTGGGCACCCAAATCCATTGGTTACCTATGTAATACCCTTGAGCACGTAGCAATGCTTTGGATATCCATCTCGGTGTTGTGCTGGCTCTCCATCGATAGCTTTGTCTATAAGGCTTGGGATTCTTTTGGGGTCTTCTATGATATTTGTAAGTCCAAAGCCCGTCCTCGATATTGTTTCCAAACCTTCTAGTTTCAAGCATGGCCCCACTCACTGGTTCTCTCTATTCAATATGCGCTTGTGCCAACTCTTTCAACAAGTCCTTGCTCTCGTTACTAGGCTTGCATGGTATGTCAGAATTTTCCTTGCCTTTCCCTCAAGGTTTTCAGATGAGGTCACCTTTACTAAAGGTTGTGACTATCCTCACACCGGGTAGTGTCAAGTGTATCCTTTGTGTTATGTAATCAACCTCACACTTTGTCACCCTTTTGAAGGGTTGTCTTAGGAGGGTTTCCTTTTCACAACTAGCACTATTTGGAGGAACATGGAATATGATAGGCAAGCTTTCATTTTTGTTGAGATTCAGCAATCACACTCACTAACAACCTCTTTGTACGGAGCTTCAGGGCCAAGGACATGCAGGCTTACCTATCCCATATACACAATGGTGCCTACTGCAGTTTCCTACTTTCCTATAAAGCATTGTACTTGCTTCCTTTTCTTAATGCAATGATAGTACTCTCTTCTTATCACTAAAGTGTTAGTGTCATTGTCCACATACACAAGAATGTGTTTATGAGTCCAAGGCCCTTTTTCCCATTGTTCTCCTATCTTCCTAGCTTCCTTCCTACCGCCCATCTACATTTACAAATTGCACGATTGGCACTCTCAAAATAAATCATGGTGCACCTTGCACTTTTTTACAAAAGTATAGACTCGTGCTTTTTCTCATGCACCTTTTTCCTTGATTTAGGACTTTTCTTCACTTCTTGTGTTTCCAATTTCTTCTTGGTACACCTTCGTCTTCTGTTTCAGTTTTGCATCAGCCTTGTCTTATGCTTTAGATTTTTCGGCTTTTCCACCTTATTTGTTTGAGGGTTAATAGCATTGATACCATTGTAGCCAAAGTTTCTACCCTAGATGATTCTTTAGCATGATAAGATCATTAAGGAAGGCTTTACGACTAAGGGCATCTATTACTACATTTTCTTACCAGGCCCGAACTTAATTTCAAAGTCATACTCTTGCAGAATTTCAATCCATTGTCGTTGCCTCATATTAAGATCAGGCTGAGTAAAAATGCACTTAAAGACTTTTATGATCTGTGACTAAGGAAAACTTATTTCAAAGCAAGTAATATCTCCATAATTTGAGAGCGTGAATCACAACTAACAACTCCACATTGTGAGTAGCATATCTCTTTTCATGGGCTTTCAATTTTCTCAAAGAGTAAGCTACGGGATGACCTTCCTACATTAGTATGCATCCCAATGCAAGAGAGATGGCTTTACATAATTTATTTCACGAACACACATACAATTCAAAAAACCCCTGAATAAAAAAGAAATTTCTATATTATATTGGAAGTTTATTACAATTTCCATTTTTTCGATCCTGTGAAAGATATACATAATTTCACAAGGGTATTTTGTCCACCAAGATTCCTCCCTTATAACTAGTATTAGGGTTCGAGGATCCCATCTTGGGTCATGAAGGGGCTTGTCAAATTCTAGGAGTAATGCAAAATTTACTACAAGAGCCCCTTGGCATCCACATTTCCTACTACTTGAGACTATCCCTATGGATAGAGCTTTCCACTACGGAGCCGGTCTAAGCCTCTCAAAGCAATAATCATGACCCCCTTGGAGTAGGGTCTCATAGCTAGCTTAGGGGTAGCCTAGCGTGATCTTTCTTTTAATCGTGTTTGTCAATGTTTTTAATCATAGATCTAGATTCTAGCAAACACAAAAAATCCTTTCAAATAATGACAATCACACCATCGTGCAGTTCATAGCTTCACATAGCCAAGGTAGATCCTTGACCTAAGGTAACCATACATTCTAACACGAATTCTTCTTCCCATAAAGAAGTGTTGAGTACAAATCTTTCAACGTTGCTAAGCAAGACACAAATTTCCCATTTAGAGCCAACTTACCCAACATAAGCGAATTTTCTTTAGTTGATACTTAGGAAAATATCGTGACAATAATTTAACGAGATGATTTACAAGATTCTATAAATATACTTTCACTTTTTAAGCTTTCATAAACTCCTAACCATTGTCGCATTTGGAAATAAATATATCGAGTTATTTTGCTAATCTTGAGTGCGCATAACATCCTTGTAGTAATTAAACGTTTATGCGTGTATTAATACGCTCCCTAGATGAAATTGACATCTTCTGTAAGTGTAAATGCAAAAGCTAACATTTTATGTACTTACTTTCAAAAAAATCCTTATCATTTTATGCGGCGATATGAAAATAATAGCCTATTCCTGAGTTGTGAACAACTTGGTTTGGCACAACATCATTGGAAATTTCGTCTTTGCTTGCGCTTGCATTCGCCACACCCAATATTCCATTGGTAGTGGCCATTCTGATAACCTTGGGCATTCTTGTATCTCTAGCAATACCCATTCTTTGATCGGTTATGGTGGATTTCATGGTCTTTTTGCCTCATTGCTTTGGAGTGATCGTTTGCGAGCGGGTTTGAGAGATAGAGAAGGTAGAATGAATTCGAGATGGGAGAATGTGAGAGAAGCTTGCTGAGTTGAAGACCGAGATAGGGGGCGATTGAGTTAATTCATTTCCTCTCTAACCCCCTCTCTAATTCCCTCTCTCACAGTCTCTTGAGGGGGAGGGGCATCCTTCTACCTCCCTCTCTTTTCCTCCCTCTTGCTCTATACTCCTAAGAAGGCCATCTCCCCTCTTACTTGAACCTCTCTCAATTGCTCCCCATGCCTCTTATTTATGGCTAAATTAGAGAAGAAGGGTTGTGGCTAAGAAGAAGAGTTCTTTATGGAGGGAATCCTGGCAAAATCAACAATGTGAAGCTTCGAAGATACAATCAGATGCTCAAATCACAAATTCGATGGTTTTGTTGGAGGGGGTAAAACCCTAGGACATTGACACCTGGTCAGAAATCTTTCAGATCTTTTTTTTTTCTCCTCATTCAAAGTGCTGTTTGTTGCCTGCAAACTGCGATCATGATGTGTGTGATTTTGCCAATCCTTCTTTTTGCATTAAATCTCCAAAACTAGCTGAAAAGGCCACTTGCTTTTTTTACATGACACATTGTTCTAGAAATTTCCATATCTTTTTAGATATTTCCAATAAATAATATAAAAAATATAAAAAATATGCTAGTTTTGTCCAGAAATCTAATATTTTTGGATCATCCATACTATAGACACTGACACTAATGACTAATATGGATCATAACTTTCATTCACATGGTAACTTTCGTGATGGGTGGCTACAGTCCTTGTCAATTTGCAAAAAATGTCGAGTTACGATCGTCAGGCTTTTTTGCTCAAGATCTTCTCTATTTAATGATTTTAGAGTTATTCCAATCCATTTTGCGAGAAGTTGGGAAGATTTTAAATCAAAATTGGGATAATATCAAACCATAGGCAATAAAATTGTGTTGATTGGAGTATCCCTTGCCTCTACCAAAGCATCTTCCAAGGCATCTATTTCACTACATCTGTAGCATCAGAGTATGCGGTAGGTAGGATATTTTTAGTAGTCTTTGTCCTTGTAGCATGTGCATGCAATAACTTCTTAATATCTGATTGATCCCCTTCATGATCAAATGATGCATATGTATCATGTACCTTCTCATAGGTAATCATAGTCAATACTTCTATTTTAGCACTATGTGTTGGTACTATGTCTACATCTACAATGATAAGCAATACATCTATCCTTGAAGCATCAACTTGCAAGTTAGATAATATAAAATAATCTATAGGAAAAACCTCAATATCATTAGTTATTCTTGGCTTAGTGTCCTCATTTCAAGTATCCTCGAGCTCATCAATTTCTAGTAGTCGAAACTCTAATTATCCAATAATCAAGTCACAATTCTCTACACAATCCTTAGCTTTCTAAGCACATATACACTCTTCCCAGACTTTAAGATCTTGCTTCTATTTATCTCAAGTTGTACATGAAATTTGTTCTTTGAACTTGCTCATATCAATGCATTCAAAACACCCAATTCTATAATCCTCTAGGATACTAGACTATTGCATTCTCTCATAAAAAAATCTAAGGTATCTAGATACATCCTATCTAATAAAGAGTCTCATGTCTTCTACAATTAGTTGAAGTGCTTTTGGTTCCAAATCCTACATCAGCTCAAATTCTTGCTTAATCATTTCTTGTTCCTGCATATCTTTGACTTGGTGCGGTAACAATATTTGTATTGCCTTCATAAATACATGAGGTACTTGTATCATGAAACTGATATCTAAGTCTTCTCACTTGACTATATGGATACACATTTTCAATAGCTACATTTTCTTTATGTTGTATTCTATGATTAAATCCCTATCAACATCACAGTTCTTGTAGTCTCCCATCTTGCTATCTTGAGGTCACCTTCACATTGGGTTCACCAAAGATGTCGATTGAATTTTGTGATAAGCCACAATTTGCAAGTGATTAAAAAAATAAACAAGATGGAAAAAAGATCCAAGAGAACGAAGAGAAACATATATATATATATATATATATATATACTTTAAACACTATAGACACGCTCTTGAATTACAAACACAGACTTTTGCTTGAAATAAGAAGCCCTATAAAGTCCTCAAGAGTATCTTCCTATCCTAAATTTCTTGTAGCTTTTGATTCTCCTCTAGCTTTTGCACACTGACCTAGAATATAGTCTTCATGATAATCAAATCAATTAGAACAATTTTAGTTTGTAATTTGATGTAGACAGAATTACAAAAATCATCCCATAATAGTTGAAAATCCCATTTTCTTAAAGCCCATTGATTTTTTGTATCTTTTTTTGCTTCAAACACCCTATACCACTTGAATATAGACTTGAGTTAACCCAAATCATGTCATGTCACTTGCTTTACCAGTAAAAGAATTGGGCTCTTCATGATCCATCTAGACTCCTTGCCTTAGCATTACAATGGATGGAGTGCCTGAGCCAATCCACCACTTGGAAGGCACCATCTGGTGTATACCGTCAATACTAGAGGAGACACGCAGCCTTTCGGACTTTCCTACAATCTTGGAGCCTAAGATGGAGGCAATGATCAATGCATTGAGGCCCATGGATGCGGAGACATCTGATCCGCTTAGAGCGGAAGCATCCATACCATTATATGATGGGTGCCGAGTATCTCACCTGAAGATGCTGCTTCTTGCACTCCTAAGTGTGCTATCAAAATACGGGTGGAGCGATGCGAGTGTGACCAAGTTGTTCAGGTACCTTCTATGTACACTTCGTTGATTTATTTTTGGCACCGTTATAAAAAATAATTGTGCTTTTTCAAGGTGTTTTATGATTTCTTTTCGGGTTGCTAAAGTATCATATATTACCACTTGCAAATACTATGCCTGAGTCTCATGATGATGCACGATATGTTTTATGAAAGCTTGGCATGGACTACAACAGCATCCATGCATGTGTCAATGATTGCATGCTATTTCGAGGAGAATACGAGACTATGGAGACATGTCCAAAGTGTGATGCTAACAGGTATTGACAAGACTTGCAAGGGCAAACCATCCCTTAGAAAGTTCTTAGACACTTTCCACTTATCCCCCGTATACATCACATGTTTCGTACATTAGGCATGGTGAGCTTGACAACATGGCATGCGCAGAATAGATCCACAAATGGAGTCCAACAAATATTAGTGGATTCACGCGCATGGAGTCACATTGACTCTACCTTTCCAGGCTTTGCACAAGAGCCAAGGAATCTTTGGCTTAGTCTTGTTATGGATGGCATAAACCCATTTGGTCTCTGCTCAACTTCTTATACTATGTGGTTTGTAGTCCTTGTTAACTACAACATCCCACCATGGATTTCTACGAAGAAATGACACTTGATCCTTATAGTGTGTGGTTTGTAGTCCTTGTTAACTACAACATCCCACCATGGATTTCTACGAAGAAATGACACTTGATCCTTAGCTTTCTTAATCTTGGCCTCTACAAAGTCAAGAATATGGACGTCTATCTCCATCCATTAGTCGATGAGCTTAAGATTTTGTGGGAGGAGGGCGTCGCCATGGAAGATATGAGCAAGCACGATGGGTTTGCCAATATACGAGCCATTCTCATGTGGACCATGCATGAATTTTCGGGATTCGGGGAGTTCTCAGGTAAGTGGGTTTCGTTCTCGTTGGTAATATCTATCATAGCTCATTCAAGTTTGTATTCATAGGATATAGGTGTTGGGATGGGTCTGGTTACCTCTGGTGATCATGCATGTCCATTGTGTGGGCCATAGTTAGACTCTCAAAGGTCATGAACCATGAAGAAGATGGTATATCAAGGACATGCTGCTTTCTTGTCGGAGGGTCATGAACTGAGGGAAGGTTTTCTTGGACGACCTCCAGCACAAATGAACACCCAAAGCTGGTACGAGTTGAAAATGGTTCACATGGAGTCGCATCCAAATAGAATGCGACGGTTCTCAGTTTTCTACGAGTTGCCATATTATAACCACTTACAGATCAACCACATTGGACCCACTTACAGATCAACCACTTGTTGGATCCCATGCATATTTTTAAGAATGTGGGTAGCTTACTATGGGACCACATCACAGGAAAGAGAGACACTCCAAGGTTACGAATGGATTTGAAGGAGGTAGGCAAGAATGGAGGCGCTTTGCCGAGTGTTGATGGTTGCTTGTAACTACCTCGCACTCCTTGGGGTTTTTTTCCACTAAAGAAGGCCCTTGTGAAGCAAATTATTAGGTCTATCCGCACTCCGACGGGTATGATGCGTTCTCTTAAATCCGCATTTTCTAAGGACAACTAATTATCAGGGCTAAAAATCCCATGATTGGCATAAGATATGTCAAGTTTGTACTACGAATGGACTGTAAGTGGCATGCGTATTTTGCTATTTGGAGTGTAGTTGTTGTTCATAATGCTTCTTTATCTGTGGCACTTTGTACTACATATCACGATCGCAGGATGCCTTACTCTAGAAATATGCGGGGCGATTTATAGGTTGTCAAATTTAGTGCAATGGATCGACCTTCTAATGTATGCGAAGTTGTGTTAGGAGATTGACATGGGACCATAGGCTATGTTATACTTAGAGTATACACCTACTCAATTCATTGATGAATCGGTTATAAAGGTGCTCTAGAATATGCATTTTAAGTAAGATCATTTTTAAAGAGTTATATTGCTGTGCTTCGATTGAATCTTTATATTGATTATGCCAATATCAATTTTTGTTTGTGCAGGTGACATTTGTGGATATTTGGACAACACGATGAGTTGAGGGATGAGCGACGAGGAGCTATAAGAGATCTTCACACGTATGTCTCCAGATCAGATGGCTCAATTCAGAGATATGGCGGGTCTCGGACACCATTAGCCCATTCCATTAGATCTAATTTAGCACGCTCTGATGCTTTGGTTTCTAGTAGACGAGGTCAATGCTCACGGAGGGAGTGGTTTTGGGGGATGTTGCAGAGACGTGGATGTGGTGAGCCCGTGGTCGGCTCGAGATATAGGTGCTACTCCTCACTCTCGTGCAGGTTCGAGAGAGGGTGGCTTAGCTGGTTGTTGTGGAGGTACCAACACAGTGTCTCCATCTCGTTGTTCTATTGGAGTTGCGTCACCTGTGGGATTTGTCACACCTGTAGGGATATCTACTCTAGTCACTCCAACTTTTGCTCTCAGCCATTTGTAGGTGGCACCCTTATGGGTACTACTCTGAGAGATACCACCCCCGTGGGTATATCAGATGTATAGGGGTCTCTTGGATATGCCCAGGAGCACGGTTGCAAGTGGGAGAGGACACATCTTAGACATACCCTAGAGGGGTATGGATACCTTGTAGATGATAGGATAGGAGCCGTCATCATGAATGATGAGGGGATTCGGAGGGTGTTGGCTCATATGAGAGAGTTGTGTCAACAAGTTTTTCAGCACAACGTCTTGGATCATTGGAAGAACATATCGGAGGGGAGCAAGGACTACATAGTAGCATCCTTGGATGAGGAGTTTCTGGTACCCACCACAGCAGATAGGTTTTCCATAGTCTAGATGATGAAGTGCATGCATGCGTACATGTCACACATACGATCGGACGCGTGCAAGGCACTTAAGAGTGGGGCCTCAAAGCCCAAGTGGCTTGACGTAGATGATTGGTGCCAACTTAGGGAGGAGGTTACAAATTCTCTAGGACATTAGAGACAATAGTGCAAGGCAGCGAGGGCACAGCTAGAGGTAGGAGTGGTCTATCATCTTAGGAGTGGCGGCCACAAGACTTATCTGGAGGACTTTGTAAGTTTTTCTTTTGTTCTTCTCACTTATTTTTTTGCAATATTGCTTGTACTGACAATCGTGTTTTGTTTTCTTTGTAGCACTCCATTACAAACTGTGATCCCATCGACCTAGAGACTCGATATGTAGAGAGACATGGTCTCACTGTATTGATTGATAGATTGTATGCACACGGTGGCCCGGTAAGTCACTCATCTTTCTTGTTCGTAGTTATTAATTTTAATTAAAATGTATTATTGTATGGTGGATTGATGTGTAGCTGTTTCTTTTTTTGCAGAGTCCATTCAATGCTCCTTTGTGACAGGATGAGCTTTCAGATGGCAAGGATCTATAGCTCGCGTTTGGATCCCTAGAGTGCACATCCTATTCTTTTTTTTCCTGTGATTTATGTAGACATTTTCTATGCACTATGTTATTATCATCCTTTGTATCTTGCCATGATTCCATGAGCGCTTTTATTAAGTGATCTTGTATTTATTTTATGTATCATTCTTGTGGACTCAAGTACACTTTGCCTTCATTTTGACGACCATTGTACACTTGATTGTAACCTTTTTGTATGGCCCAAATATAGCACATAGTGCTACATGTGACTGCCTTGCCACAATTTTTTTTTCTATGTAATTGTCGCTATTAGCGTTGCAAATTTACTTGCACGCGTTGCTATTATCGTCACAGTTTGTGTTTCAAAACGTCACTATTTACATCGCTATTTATATTGATGCAAATAGCAACGCCAATAGCAACGGTTCTATGGCATCGCTAATACTGATGTGTTTAGTGGGATGGAGACAAATTTTTCTGGTGAAAATTTTTGTTGCTTTGAACATCGGTATGAGGCCTGTATCTTGTAGTGCTTTTTTCCAAACTGTAAAGATCATTCTCTAAAGATACCAACTACGAACACTATATTAGCATTAAGTTGATTAAAAAATATGGTAACAATATGTCAAGTAGATACAAATTATTTGAAAATTTCACAATTTTTGCCTGACATTTAGGGGTTATCATTCTCCCCCACTTAATTGAGAAGTATTCTCACGAGCATAGCTACAATGAACATCACGAACATCATGCATCATAGCCACCATAAGCACCACTATGCATCTTCAAAGGAAAATATACTCTCTTCTACTTAAATGCAAAGTGTCCTCACGAGCACCGCTATAACATCTACAAAACCACACATAGAAAACTAGTAGACATGGAAAAGGTATAAAAAATACAAACTTATGTCTAATTATAAACTGAACAAGGGAAATCTTGCAAGTTGTATAAAAATTTGTGCAAACTAGCATTCCCCCTTACTCACTCTCCCCATTAGAGTGCATAACATAGTTGCATCCAATGTATGGAGCATACCAACTAGGAAGCATTCTAGAGGCATCAAGCAACAAGAATTGCTCTAGGTAACAAAATGCGACACTACTTTTCTACTAGAAATAGAGTTTTTGAAATAGTATCACTGATAAGGTCCATGCCTATCAAAGAACCCGTACAAGGCCATCTAATACTACAATACCAAATAGGACTCCTATGGTTTAACTGCTAACCCTCAATGTTTTACTAGAGCAACCAGTCAATGGTCCCTAACTCCCAATTTCTTTTTTTTTTCAGTTTTTTTGAAAGCATTTCCTTCATAACTTTTAGTCAAAAGAGTATATATATTTATTATCCTTCCCAAAAGGTCCCACCCCAAAGAGATGCAAGGCATTGGATGCAAGGAACCTGTCAAGGAAATCCCTACAACCTACTAGGACATCAGAGGCGATGGTTATCTTCTTTTGGTTTGTTTTTTTTTTTCCAACCCTTCAGTCTTTAGGGTGGTTTTTTTTGTTCTTTTGTTTCTTTGTTTTTTCTAGAAGAATAAATAGATATACTCTCTCAAACTGAATTTATTATTATTTTAGTTATAAGTCTCGTGACTTATAGGAATGACTAGAAGGCTAGGAATTCATCACTAAATTGAACTTTCAAACATGTCAGCTCAATAGGTTCACTCGAGGAATTGAATCTAGCACATAATATCAATCACCTTGGCTAGGCAAATGAAAAGACAAAGATAGCCAACAACTCAACATCTCTCATCCACTCTACCCCTAGTCAAAATTTCATGGAGAGAACCTTGTTACTTAGCTACCCTTCATCTCTAAGAAAGCAACAAAGTTATGAGAGTAAACTCTATTGGATTCCTAGGTAGTCACCACATACATTGAAATTCACTAGTCATGCACACACATACCATCCCCTGAAATCACTTGCGAGTGCTAATGTCCCACCCCATGTGGGTGAACTCTCATATAGACTGAGACTGAAGTTATTATGTTTCTTTCATGTCACACATACACACACACACACACACGCACGCACGCACGCACGCACGCACGCACACCCACGCGCACGTGCATGCACACGCACACACATACAATTTTATGTTCCTTACGTAATTATTGAGGCTTTTGAATCTCTAAATTGTTTTAATCGATTTATATTTGTGACATTCCATTATTTCAAACAAATAGGTATATACAAATAAGGTATGAAACAACCTGTTATGGGGATATTGCAACTCCAAGAATTGTCAATATAATATGCAACAACGTTTAAATTAAAATGATAACCAAATTTGCACATATATCATACACTAACCAATACATTGTTAAAGGGTTAGATAAATAAGTATTGAAATTTCCCCTCACAAAATAATTTTCATATACTCATGCCACAATCTCAATTAATGGATCTATCCTAATTTTTCCACTGTCTATTTATTTATAGCATTGCGTTTCTCCACTCTCGATTACTATGCCCCCATATAGAACCTCCACTTAGCTAAACTTAAGTATCACTAACTCCTAGCACTGACAGGAATACCCTAACCATGTGTGCAATTAACTAAGCTAAAGTGCACTAGAACCTAAAATAAAAAGACATGAATAAGTCTTGACTTTTTTCAAAGTTTTCTAAAAAAATAAGATAAAATAAACACAAAAGAAGCTAGGAAAATAAAAGATCTAAACTAAAATCCTCACACTCTCTAAAATCTTCTAACACCAATAAATAAAGTCAACCCAAAATTATCTACACCATCAAAGTCAAACCTATCAACTAAACTGTTAGATATAGCGTAGGCACATTAGATATCATAGACCTGCTATGAAGTGTATCACTAAAAAATTCAATCACATCATGGAGCGAAGTCACAGCTACATCATCATAATATGGCATAGGTGCCACTGGTAAACTTCCTAAAGAGTAGCCCTTGGTTGCATCCATATACCAATAGATATAATCCCAACAGGGACAACTAACGTTTACTTGATTCATCAAGATATAATGGAGTAAGATGGTAAACAACAATTTGATATCAGGAAAGCTCTTGCTACTCTCTAAGCACCCTACATTGAGCAGTGCCACACTCAAGTGAGAATACACTATCATCGTGGTGTTGATAAGTGTAACCAATAGCATCTTGCATGACAGTGGTACCATAACATCGAAAGTAAGTGTGACACTGCTAACACATGAGTTGTGCATGCATATAAAGATGTCCTTGACATTGTCTACAACCAAATGGTGGATGGTATTGCAAACAAAAAATGATCACAAAAGAAGAACCACAAGAGGCCTCTCCCCTCGGTGCATATAAAAACTTGTCATGCGTTTGAAAATGCAAAATACTATAAGGTCTTGCATGAATTGGATCAAAACTATCAGCATCAAGACGAGGGTAAAGCACATCCATCCATAGAAAAGCCATACCTGGATCCCATTAAAAAACCCCAAAAGAAAAGAAACCCAAATGTAGATTTGTCAAGGGTTATTCTAACCACTAACCTAATTATACCTAGCTAAACTAAGTCACAAAATGTTTAAGCCAGAGGCCATTGACCCTAAATATCTCATTTTCAGCATTAATATCTTGTATATCTAGAGAACCATTATCGTAAAATTTAATAACCTTAAAAGGTCCTAACTAGTGAATTTTAAGCTTCCCCAAAAATGTATAATAACGGCTATCATAAAGTAAAACTAAATTGCATTCTTTAAACTCTCGTACTTTAATATTCTAATCATGCCACGCCTTACGATATCTTTGCATTACTTCTAAGCTTTGTAAAACTAGTAGTCATTTCTTATCTAGTTTCACCAATCGTAAAATCCTTTGCTTCAATGATTCAACCTCCCCTAATTGCAATGATAGAGCTACTCGCAAAGTAGGCAATTCTTGCTCATCAATAGGGAATATAACACTAATTCCATAAACTAAGTTGAATGGTGTATTTTGCATTGTCACCTTGTAGGTAGTTCTGTAGGCCCATAATGCCTCATATAGACGCTTATCCTAATCTCACCTATGAGCAGCAAACGTTTTAGTTAAAATTCCACAAATAAATCTATTAGTATCTTCTACTTGGCCATTAGCTCTTGGATAATAAGGTGTTGATTTGCGATGCTTAATTTGATATAGCTCCGTTAACTCGCTAATTAGATAATTCAAGGAATGGGAACCTTGATCACTTACTAATTCCAATGGGCAACAAAAATGTGTTATGATATTCTCATACATAAACTTAGCCACCTCAATGGCTTTATATGTCTTAAGGCACTTTTGCTTCCACCCACTTGGTGATATAATCAGTATAAACCAAAAATATATCGATTAAATCGATACCATGTAGGCGAATCAATTGGGCCCACAAAATCAATTTCCCACTTCTCAAAAGGCACTAATGCCAATATAGATGTCAAAGGTTTAGCAAAACTGTTAGAAGGACAACCAATCCTTTGACATACATCACATTTTCGACAATAATAATAAGCATCCTTAAATAAATTAGGCCACCAATACCTAGCTAATAAAACCTTTCTTTCCAATTCCAGAAGTAGACAGAGATTTACTTCTTTTATAAAATTTATTTGTTTGATCATATTCAACTAAGCATTTCCTAGGAATAGGTGATCTTTGTTCCATTTGTTGCACATCATTATTTAATTTAGATTCTTGATCTTCTAAATACATCTCTAGAAGTGAAATTTCTTCTAGATAGCTCCTCTCCCTAAATTGGAATTCTGACTTTTCTTTTTATAACTCAATAATTTTCTTCATTGCTTCATTCACAGCTGTCACACTACTGCCTCACGTTCTATTTCCAAAGCCTCATTTGATTCTCTGATTATCCTATCATAATTACCATGACATTCTCTAAAAGTATGTGAAAATCTATTTAAAGTTGGGGATGGGTCATCTCTATCATTATGTAATATCGGCTGTTGTAAAGGTTTGCAACTATCCATGTTTCTTCTCTCTCTTTCTTTTTTTTCTAGCTAACAATAGTAAGAGCTTTTAGCAACAAGTGGAGGTTGTTTGAACACAAAAGGCAGAATATCTACCTCGTAAGGAATTATTGTAACTAAACTCTCCTCGGGTTCTTCATGATCATTCTCAATAGTATCGACTTCCTCCCTAGTTATTAAGGAGCTTGTTGAATTTCCAGTTCTTGCCTCATCCTCCTCTTCTTCTAAATCATTAGTGGAAAAGATTTCCAATCTATTATATGCAAAAAATGCATCCCTAAGGTCATCTTCTTCCTCATCTTTACAAAATCAAAGACATGTTTCGAAAAATGAATCATTCAAATAATTGAATTCATGGATTACATCCTTAAGATTTTAATCCCCCTTTGCTGAAACCATTAAATAGCCTAGGGTTGTGTCTTCTAAGGTAAATAACTAGTGAGTAATATTGCTATCATAGTCATTATCTGATGAAAAATTAACATCATATTCACCAATACCAACTTGTTCTACTTTGTTAGGCTGATGCACAATATTCACCCCTACTTTTTCTGCTCTTGCTGTTCGTTGTGCTTTAGATAACCAAGGTTAAGGCCTTTTGTTATCGGTCCTCTCTACTCTTGAATCATAGAATTCACTTTTTGTTTTTTCATCCATCTCGCTAACTACTTCATCTCTTGACTCCCTTAACAACCCTTTTGTAATAACTTGTATCTTGACCCTATCATTTTGAGGACCAATCACAATTGAACCTTTATACCAATCTTGAGTGCACCTTGCTTGGTATAACCAAGGTTGACCCAACAAAACATAATATGAAGAAATATTTGATAATGAGCGAACTATTAGGTAATTCACATGAAATTCTAATCCAGCAATTACATATTTCGCATTGCGAAGTAACCCCAAAGGAGTCACTTTCCTTTGATCAATCACACGTAAAACTATGTGAGGAGGTTTTAGATTCTTCAACCCTAATTCTTGCATCATTTGGTCTATCATTAAATTGGCTGCTGCTGAGCCACCATCCAATTTTACTTCATTCAACAAATGTCCATTAATGGTAGTGTCTATAACTGGTGCTCCTCGATTCACAAATAGATCCACAATTTTTACTTACTTAGTTGTTTCCTTTTTGGATGCATTTGCAATTACTCTAGAAGCATTAGTCTGGATCCTTTTCCTCCTACGTTGAACTAGCTTATGATAAAGATGCCTTTGGCATATAGGGGCTATTTCAAGCAGTTACCTTAGGTTAATTGTTAAGTTGATTTCCTCCAATGCTACCCAAAGATCATAGGTCTTGTTGATCATTTCTGCTTGCTCTTTGCTCTCTTCTTTTGGAGGCACAAGTCTTTCAGGAAAAGGAGCTACCCCCATGTGAATCTTAGTATTTTCCAGGGGTACGAGAAATAATAGATGGTCTAAAGATTCTTGAGGAGAATCTGACCCAAGTAGCTCTATGTTAGGATCTACATCCTTAGATTTATCCTTCACGGTTTCTTTTGATTGTGGACTCTCTTTCTCTAAACCTTGCTCCTTTTTTTTGTTGCTTTTGCACTCTAGTAATAACACTAATCATGGGGTCAGCCTTGAAGGTCACCCTACGGAGTAAAAATTTCAACTTAACATCACTCTCTTGCTCTTTTGTTTCTACATTGACTAAATTTGCAGTAGATGTTGAAGGGTCATTAGAGACTTGTTTACCTTTGTCATTAGTTTTGTTTTCCTCCCACTTAGGACAGTTCTCTTTCTAGCCCTTCACCACTATACCTCCTACAAAGAGGGGTATAGTCTTGATTTCTATGCCCATTTGGACAATATGTAGCTATATGACCTTCCTATTGGCAACGATAACAGATTATTGGTCCCCTAGGCCTTTGTTGCCCACTTTGTCCCATTGGATTTTGAAAATTACCATTGTTTCTCATGAAAGGAGAGTTTCTTCCTCAGTTTCCATCACTATTGTAATTGTTTTGTGGCACTGAAGGTCTACCTTAGGTAGGCCATTCATGGGGCCTAAAAGGTTGATTGGGTGGTCCAATCTCATAAGTAGTATTGTTGCGATCCATGTAATTGTAATTTGTTTGCATCGCACGATCTTGTTGTTGTTGTTGGTTGATCTTTTGCCAACAATTTGTTTCTAAATGCCTTGTTTTAAGACAAAAAGTATAGAATGGAGGATGATCGGACATTAATCGTGAAGGCATTGGGCATTCAATAGCCACATGACCATAACCATGACACTTATTGCACCAAATATTTGATCTAGGAGGGTTTGAGGTCGTGCTACTTGAAGGCTATTGTGCATTAGCAACTTGTGTTGTTATTGAATGAATTTCCTTCAATGGTGCTTGAACCGCACACATTATTTCTTCTTTTAATTTTCCTAGTGACTTTGCAATAATTTCTGCTACTTTACCCTAATCTAAAGTGGATCGAGTCTAATGCATAGAAGGCATGCCCTTCTACATCATGTAAGTCAAGATTGAGGTATATGGATTTAGAGGTACACTTGGCACATTGGAATTTGTTATTGCAGATGGATTCAAGGGAACAGTCAAATAAGACACGTTCTTAGGCACCCCGCTTGAAGTACTCGCAGGGTATTCCATTCGAGGTTCTTTAAATAGATGCTTTCTTCGTTGTTGGCTAAGTTGCACTTCGTCCCACCATCTAGCATGTGTTTTAGCATTCGCCAACATAGTTGGCCTTTGTAGGCTAACATGCTAATGGACTTCAGGATTAAGCTTACCATTGATAAATTTATGCTTTTGCATAAGCTCATCAAGGGTTAGATTCATCTTTTGAATAATTGTTTCCATATGCTCAATGCAATGCTCAACACTTTTGGCTGCTCCTTGGGATAAATAATCCAATTGAAGAGCTAACCAATCTTGGAAACCTTGTCATCAAAACTTTTCTAAGAACGCTCTTGGTAAGGCAACATAGGTCCCTTTATTTTGAGCATTGAGGTTACCGTACCATTTAGCTGCTTTATCTTTTAGTGTCACTGGAAAAATATGCAAATTTTGATCATCATCTACTATCTCATTTGCTATGCAAGAGACCTCCAACCTTTGCATGTGAGCATTGGGATCTTCGTTCCACAATCCCCCAACTTGGCTAAAATCAACTAGCCTTACGAGACTACGAATCATTGTCTCTTTAAATAACGTTCCTAGCCCAAAATCTTGAGTAGATTCAACCCACACGATTTCCTTAGACTCCATGAATAGGGACCTCAACCCTAGATTAGGTACATTTTGAAATGAATCTCCTTGATGAGGAATCCTAAATAAGAATCGTAATCCAAAATCCACTATGTTGAGAGAGAGAGAGAGAGAGTACGAGAGAGATACACAAGACATGCTCCTAAAGAATGATTCATATTGATGTAGAGTTAGTATATATAGGTGAGACCCAAGTCAAGTGAGAGATGATATATATAGTTGTAACATCCCCACTCAAACAAAGGTCTCTGATTGCGAGTGAAAAAACCCTTGGGGAGAACAAGGGAAAAACTCGAGCCCCTACACATACCTACGATACAAAAATGATTTACTATAAAGTTTTCTTGAATACAATGATACATGCCTCAATCAGTGAGACAAGAACTTGGAACAATACCAAGTGCATGTCTTAATGAACTAAAGCGAGCTTCACTAAGAGCTTTTGTGAAGATGTCTGCAACCATTTGATCACTGGGACAATGCTCCACCATAATGGAACCTTTCTTGACTTCATGTCGAACATAATGATAATGAATAGCAATATGCATTGATTTACTATGTTGTATATAGTCTTTGGTAAGACTAATAGCACTTTGGTTATCGCATCGAAGAGGTGTACTAGATGATGAAGGATGTCCTAAATCTGCAAGTAGTTGTCGAAGCCAAACTAGCTCGCGAGCTACTAATGATGTAGCAACATATTCGGCCTCAGTTGTAGAAACCGCAACACATCGTTGTTTCTTGCTGGATCAAGAAACCAAACATCCATTTACAAAGAAACAATTCCCACTTGTAGATCGCATGGATAAGTGTGAACTTGCCCAATCAGCATATGTATATCTAATAAGGTCAAGAGAATTTGAAGAAGATAAAGAAGAATCCTCTCAACGACGATAAATAAGACCAAATTCCTTAGTACCCTTGAGGTACTTAAGAATACGTTTTGCAGCACTCCAATGAATAGTGGAAGGGGAAGAAAGATATTGTCCCAAAAAGTTAGCTGCAAATAAAATATCTGGTCTTGTGTTTAAACCAATAAATTGAAGACAACCAACAAAGTTAGCAAAAGGTTGATGAATGGCTGATTCTTCATGGCATGTTGTAGATGTACCCTTGGTAGAGCTCGAAAGAATGGGAGTGTTGGCAGAGTGCCCATTTGTCAACCCAAACTTCTTAACAATATCATTAATAAACTTTGTCTGGCGAAGAAGAAGAATGCCTTGTTGTCGGAGGGGCTCTACTAGGATTACTTATACAACTGCACTAGAGGGCTTTGAGTATAAGTAATCCATTTATGAGCATCATTGAGGATCTCTTAGTCTAATAATAAATCAGTCTCAACAAAAAGCATCTTAGAAATGTGGTTTTTTTGTCCTAGGTCCATGTATAAAAATTAATGCCATCTATGAAATTTATCAACTATAGTAATAAAATTTGTTTCAATCAATTCTACTAATAGTCATAACATTTGAAGAAAATATCCTATGCTCAATTTAAGGGATTCTTCTTCTATAGCAATACTTTTGGGTTCATTTTGATGAAGTACCATAATGACCATTAGCTAGGGTATCATTTTCTTTTAGTCCTTCCGTTGACTAGGTGGCATGATTACTAATTTGTTATGCCTATAAAGTTAATACAAAAACAATGAATTATGCATATCACAATTAGATCCCCTACTTGGACATTATGAAGGATATGACCAATTTTAAGCCATCTTAAAGAGTCACCAATGTACGTGGCCCATGGCAAAGCACATTGCATACCATTATCGATAAGTCTATTATCGTGCATCTTAAATCTCCTAATTAGACTTTATAAAGTGTATGACTAATTTTTAGCCCTCTTAAGGAGTCGATGTAATGCTACCCATAAAAAAAGCAAAGTGCATACCATTACCATAATCATGGATATGTTATCGTTCCAATATACACACACACAGGTGGACTACATCTTGAGTAGACAAAAGCTATCCATTTGAGTAGACATACATCTCCATAAAGCTATCCATTTGAGTATACATCTCTTTCTCTTTCTCTCCCTCTCTCATTTCCTCCCTCTCCCTCTCCCTCTCCCTCTCCCTCTCCCTCTCCCTCTCCCTCTCTTTCTCTTTCTCTCCCTCTCTCTCCCTCTCCCTCTCCCTCTCTTTCTCTCTTTCTCTCTCATTTCCTCTCCTAAACAAGCAAAAGAAAAAGTGATTTAAACCTTAAGCAAGCAAAAGGGAGAGGGAGAGAGAGAATGCACTCTCGCTCCCTCTCCCTCTCTCTCCCGCTCCCTCTCTCTCTCTCTCTTATTTCCTCTCCTAAACAAGCAAAAGAGAAAGTGATTTAAACCTTAAACAAGCAAAAGGGAGAGGGAGAGAGAGAATGCACTCTCCCTCCCTCTCCCTCTCCCTCTCCCTCTCTTTCTCTTTCTCTCCCTCTCTCATTTCCTCCCCCTTTCTCTCCCTCTCCCTCTCTTTCTCTTTCTCTCCCTCTCTCTCTCCCTCTCCCTCTCTTTCTCTCTCATGATCACACACACATCTACACAGTAACCCGTCTTGCCCCAACCTGTGGAGTTGGCTTGCTCTATCAATTGATAGGGTTGGATTTTTAGGATGAGCTACCTAAGTCGAGCCTTTTCTATTGGTCATTCTGGTAGTCTGTGCTCAAGCACTTGAACTATGTCATCTGCCCAATACGGCATCGTGTCAGCTCTAAACAAATCCTTTTCACTGGATAAATAGAATAGATGCACGTCTGGCAGTTCATCCACAATGCCTTGTCCAACAGATTCTCCCATGGGGACGCGAGACACATGGCCAGCCATGTAATGCTACTTCCCTTTACGCAACGCCATGGAGAAATCAAACTCCAAAAGTAGAAGTAGCCATCTAGCGATGTGTCCTGTAGCACATGGTTTGTTAACAAGATACAACAAGCCTTGATGGTCAATAAAGAAGGTAAAAGGCGTAGCCAAAAGATAATGTTGAAATTTCTTTACAGCAAACACCATGGCCAACAAACCCTCTCAGTTGTTGAGTAATTTATTTTGGTCTCCGTGAGATGTTTGTTAGCAAAGCTCACTAGGTAATCCAGGTTGTGTTCACTAAGTTGGCACAATACAACTCCCATGACGAATTTCGAAGCATCAGTATGCACATGGAATGTAAGTTTCCAATCTAGAGCTCATAGAATTGGTGCTATGGTTAGAGCCTTTTTTAGTTCATGATACGCGCATTGGCACTCCTCGGATGATCAATAGCTTGTATATAGAGGTCTAGCAATCAATGCATAGTTCAACACGAATCGTCAATAATACCTTGTATGGCCTAGGAAGCACTGAACGCCCTTGTAATCAGTTGGAGGTAGAAGATCGACAATGACCTTGATCTTTGAGAAAATTGTGGTAATGCCATTCTTCGATACCATGTGTCCTAAGATGCATCCATGCTTCACCCAAAATTGGCACTTCAAGGGGTTCAATGAGAGATGATATAGTTGATATCGTTCAAAGACTGCTCGGAGTCTGTCTAAGTGTTCTCTTCAAGTAGAGTGAACACACAAGTCGTCCATGAAGACCTCTAACTCCTTCCTCAGCATGTCTTTGAATATTGTACACATCAGTTGTTGGAAGGTGGTTGGCACGTTAGTCAATCCAAAAGTCATGACTATGTAGGTAAAGATGCCCCATTCAGTGATGAACACGGTCTTATGCCTATCCTTAGGATACACTTGCACCTAATTGTATCTAAAGAAGTTGTCCAAAAAATTGTAGGCCTCTTTGCTAACCACTCTCTTGAGCATGTGCTCGGTATACGATAGTGGGTAATTATCTCTCTTCATAGCTGTGTTTACCTTCTTGTAATTGATACACAATCTAATCTTTCCATTCTTCTTTAAGACAATGACTATGGAGGAACCCCAGTCGTTCAATTTCGTAGATGAATCATGTTCTCATTAGCTTGTCAATTTCTTCCTTGATGGTGTGGGCATTCTTTGCATTCATGGGATATGGTCGCTACTTGATCGGTGTTGCGTTAGGTGTCATGAGTATGTTGTGAGTCACCACGCTTGGGTCTATCCCTTTGAGCTCTTCTAGGGACCAAGCAAAGATATCTATATACTCTCGTAAGAGAGTAACGAGACTTGCTTCATCTTGCTCAGCCAAGTCATCGGCTATAAAGCTAGGTCCTGGGGTCTCCCCTTCCCTAGCTAAATTGACCTCTTTGACCTTGGTGGTTCCATTGATTGGTTCTCTTGCTTGCCCCTGTTGTTTGGCTCCTAGCAAGATCACCACCCTATCTCCCTTTTTGAACTTTGTGAATCGCTTTGGTAGGTCTTGTGGTTTTTGTTGCTCTTACGACTGTATTTCTTTAGACGGCTTCTATCATTTCTCCCTTAATCGTTGGCATCTTAGGTGGACGGGTAGGTCCCCCTTGGTGTGTCTGGTCTTAGGGGGTCGAGGTATTTCAGGATCACTATCTGAGCTGACTTTCGACTCAGAAGAAAACTCTCCATCTTTGCTAGAAGAGGGGCTCTCTCTTGGTGGTTAACAGCAAGATACGTGGGATGCTTGGTGCACTGACAACCTTCTGTTTGTCCAATTAGCAACCCACTAGAAGTTGGTAGATAGAGTGTTCTTTACAACATACACTATTGAAACCACCAAAAGCTAGTATTATTATAATGATGGCACAACAACGATCCTAAGAAGAATGAGTTTTGATACTTTCAAAACAAAATGTTTGACCCTTTGTAGTGGTTTGAAAGCTGAATTTAGAAATGTTGAAAAGAAGGAAGTAGAAGAGATGTTGGCCAGATAATCCTCTAGAGACTGAAGCCCCTCTTTGATTCTATTCTGTTGAGTATAGACCAACTAGTTGGAGCCAACCCCTTGATGAATGATGCAATCAAGAGGCAAGCGTTTGAACGAGTCCAGATGTACATGAGAAGAGAGAAGGCAAGAATCAAGGCTGAGAATGATCTTGCAGTAGAAGCCTCCTTTGACGCCCTAAAAGCACTCTTTACAAAAGTCTCCATGGCGAATCAAGGTCCCCTTCCTAGTTAGATTCGTCGTGGAAATATTGATGACAGGCCAACAAATGTAGTCCCATTGCCAGTTTTCAAGGGAGAGTACAACGAAGACCCTGATCTTCATGTAGCAGAATTTATGGTAGCATATGTGGCTAACAATGCTAGAACCCCTGAGCATTGGTTAGGGATATTTTTTGCCACTTTCAAGGGCGCGGCATTTCAATGGTATGAGAGACAAGTAGCAAAAACTTTTGGCACATGGGACAACCTGAAGTTGGCCTTCCTCACTAATTCAGGCGTGAAGGTTTTGAAGAGCGGATGCGAGAGGAGTTCATGAACCTAAGTCAGTCCTCTGGAGAAAGAGTAGAAGCTTATGTCTCGCGAATGGAATCCATCCCGAAGAGACGGACCAACCATCATTTAGATGAAGGTATCCAAAAAGGAGTGTTCCTCAGAGGCCTACAACTAGAAGTTCGCAAGTTTGTGGAATTGAGAAGACCAGTCAATCTGCAAGCTGCAGTGGAAGGTGCAAGATTGTATGATGAAGTTGAAGCAAGGTTGTCAATGACTCCAGGAAGAGGAGTCTTACCCTCTCCCATGCCAGGAATGGTATACCCACCAAATGCAATCCCAAGGATAGTTCCCTACCCTTATCCCCAAATGCAAACAGTGTCGCCGTACAATGCACCTAATTCACAGTGGTCACTGCAGACGATAGTGCCTCAAATGATGGTTCAACCACAACAACAGTGGCCTCAAACAGTTCCTCCAATGGTGACTCAACAACAGTGGAATCCTACCAACTGGAATCAACAACCCCAAGTCTCAACAAGGGCTCTGAATCAAAACCAAAACAAAGGGCCCTCTGGATCAACCCAACCTGTATATGCAGTAATTACAGAAGCTTCCCAAAACCCTACTACAAGTACTTCAGGAGGTGAAAATATGAAGGACTACTTATCCAACTCAGTCGCAAGTATCAAGAAAGAGCTTATGGATGTGATTACAGAGCAGCTACAGACGCTGAAGGTGAATATTGCCAATATATCCACTCCTGTGGGAGCTGGGAGAGATGTGATGCATTCTAATACATGGTGGGAAAAGTGCCATCAAGCGGGACATTTAGCCATTGAATGTACCCAAAAACCAACCATTCCTGGAGCCTTCTGTGCCTATTTTTTACAGAAGAATCATACAGAGGATATCTGCTCCTCTCTGAAAGAGATGCACGAATGAAGACAGAAAAATGAAAATGCAAGATTCAACTTGCTAGAATCCAAAATGACAATGCAGAACATTGGACCAAAGCATAGGGAGTTTGGTCCTAATTTTGGTCCAAGGAGGTTTCCCTCTCAAAGTTACAGAGGACGACAGGTTGGCAGTGGTTAGAGATTAGAGGTGGAATGTTACAGATATGGAGAAAAGGGTCATATCTCCTTGAATTGTCCAAACCTGTTAACCCCAAGTCAAGATGGCGAAAAATGAAGGAAAAAGTAGAAAAAGCATGAAAAAAGAGCAAAGACACGCAGGTGACCGCTAAAGCTAAGCCGGGACAAAAAGCGCAATTTTAAATGAAAAGCGTCTCAAAAACTTGGAAAACTCTTGTAAAAGAGCGCCAGGCTCCCTCTTGTGCCAATTGTAAAATATTAGACGGGTGTAGGCTAAAGGCATAATGCTAGAAGAGTAAAATGGAAAAAGGACCTTGCCACAATGGCCCGTCATGTAAAAAAGGGGATGGGTGCCCATGGGATTTCAGGGCTTGTATATAAAGTTTAAAAAAATGAATGGAAGCTCATTCTTTGGTGTAAAAAAGGGGATGTAGCCCATGGGATTTTAGAGCTTGTATATAAAGTTCAAAAAAATGAATGGAAGCTCATTCTTTGGTGTGTGGCTAATAAGAGCTCTTACCTTCTTCTCTTCTTCTCTTTCTTCTTGCTTGTGTGTGCTCTTGAGAGAGGGAATGTGAGAGTGTGAGGGAGAGAGTGTGCGGGAGTGAGGGATCAAGAGGGTGAAGCTCTTCACCATCTCCTCTTCTCTTCTTCTCTTCTCTTCTCTGCTCTTTTCTCGCGCGCGCGGCTATGGAGGATGGAGCTTGGCGATGGAGGAGGCTTGAGGATGCTTGAGCTTGCATCAAGAATCGTGGAGCTACCGAGGTGTGTGAGGGAGGAGGCTACTCACATCGACATCAAGGTAAGCTCACTACACTCGTAGGATCGACGACGCGTTGGCTAGGTGAGAGATAGCCATTAGAGCTCGCTTGAAACGCTTGAAGTAATAAGCGGTCCGTGGGTCTTGGAAGTTGAGCGTGAGCTCCCTCTACATTTTGGTTCCGTTGTCGGGACCAACGGATTCAATCTTGAGCACTTGCATGCCTCATATCAAGCATCGAAGTAGGGGATTCATCCCTGAAACGGAGCTTGAGATAGGTAGGAAGTTTGGGTATTTTTGATCTTCAAAACAAGTAATTATTTTGGGATATTTTGGTTGCTTGATGATTGGAAAACTTGGAGAAATTATTTCAATTTTTTACTTTCGATTCTTGTTGCGTTTAGAGTAGGCTAACATTAGGAAATCGCACCCGAGAGGCATAGGGTTTGCTGCTGTAAAACAGGGAGAAAATCGGGGAAAACAAGTGGAAAATGGAGGAAATGCTCATTTGAATGTGTAGAAATCGCAAGGAGAGTGATCGGTAACATCCGGGTAATGTCTAGCAGGGGTATAAATTCTTGGAGGGCAAGGAAATCCTCATTTGCAACTAGTTGAGAGAGAGAGAGAGAGAGAGAGAGAGAGAGAGAGAGAGAGAGAGAGAGAGCTTGGGTGATCCATTTCGATCGATCAGTGCGAGGAGTTACGTTGCTATCGGCGATCCCCAAGTATATAGATCTCTTTCCCATCACTCCAGCATCATTCCTGTTGAATCTTATAGCTTGTAATAATCAATGCCTTAAGATTTTGACAATTTCATGCTCGAAAGTGCGTTCGGGTCCGTGGGATTAGACATTCGATCCAGTGTCCGATTCTGAGAATCGGACGCTCGGACAACCGTCCGATCGGACCACTCGGACCAACCCGTTCGATTTTGGAAATCAGACCACTCGGACCACTTGGACACTCAGACTACTCGGACCAACCCGTCCGATCGAACGACTCATCCGATCGAGGCAATCGGACCCACCCTGTCCGATTCGTAGAATCGGACCCACGGATTAGGACACGTCAGCAATCGGACCACCCACCTAGTCCGATCGGACCACTTGTTTGATTTTTGAAAATCAGACACTTGACCCTTTTTTGATTCCGAGAATTAGACAGCTCAAAATCGGACCATTGGTAAATCGGACGTCCGATTCTCAGAATCGGACACACCCTTAGGTAGAAAAAACATCAAAAATTGACCCCCGTGATCGACTGGAAGCGCGACCCGCTCCAGGACAACATAGCGAATGCCTTGTAGGCAGTTCTCGACGTAGGAGTCATGACCAAGGGATAGGGGGACAATGCTGGAGCACTCCCCAGCGACCTGACGCGTTGAGAACGGAAATCCAATCGTAGGACCTGTGATCGACCCCTGAGTGAACAACAAGAAGCACTGCAGACCCTAGAATCCGCTAGAACGGCCAGGACTTGAGCGACGAAGCTTATCAGGCCCGAGACGAGACAAGAGGACATAAGGCATATAGAGATTGTTTGCCGCACTCACATTGAATTCTGCACTTGAAGTACACATAAGAAAGTTGAAAGCCTGATTGACCACAAGTGCACGAGAAACGACACACATTGAGTGATCATAAATTGAGGATTGTATTCAATAAGTCAAGGAACTCACTCAGATAAAACCACTCAAGGAACCCACCGGTAGGAGAGAACCAAGACATATACAAACCATCAAAGCGCAAAGTAGGACCAAGCAAGGAGCGCCAATGACGTGGATCTGTCAAGTCTATTCAACCTGATCGACAGCTCAGGGGAGTGCGAGGACTTGACCATGGCAGAAGAGAGGTCAGACCATCTGTCTAATGAGGAGCTCGATTTGAACGTATTCCCAGATGCTATTCAGCAACAGCTGGTGAGCAGTTACAATGCACACGCTCAGTACGAGCACCGCAGCAGGATAGCAGATGCAATCATCGCGGATCTAGAAGAGGAGAGAAGGCTAGCCCGCAAAGCATTGCAGAGCATAGCCGAGTACAATAGGGATTAGCAGGCTAGGAGCCAAAGGCAAAGCATGGAGTTGTATGAGGTGCAGCGAGTGTTGAACTTAGCTGGCCGAAATCGAACGGACCATGAGAGAGCACTAGAGGGAGACTTGACATTGAGCGAGCTTCTCATGAAGCGGCTGCTCAATAATACAGCAACAGAGCAGAGCGCCACCGCATTAGCGACGTCGCTGCTCGTAGGATTAGGGGCAAGCCAAGGCTCGAAGAGCCAGGCCAAAATACCGATTGTTGCCAAGCAACTCGATAAGTACCAACCTCATGACGACCCGTACAGTTTTGTTGAGCAGTTTGAGCAAGTCTACGAAGCCAACGGCCTCAACGACCCAACTCAATGCTCGCAAGCATTCGGGCTTTGCCTAGGCGACAAGGGTAGGACGTGGTATACGAGCTTAGATGCTGGAGAGCGTGCCAATTTCAATAGCCTCAAGGATCTCTTTATTAAGAGATTTACTGAGGCTGGATACTCCGATAATCTACTAGTATGCTTGATGAATGTCAAGCAGAAAGAGAAGGAGGACATCCATGACTACGTAACCCATGTGAGGAGCCTCTTCAAGAGAATCCCTATGAGCGAGTGACCGACTGAAAGAGCAGTTTCGACTGTGTTCATCAGCGGCATTCGGAATGAGAAGTTATATAAGGCTTTGGTAGGCAATTCAAGCTTGCAGCGAGATGCGATAGCTAGAGTGTTTGAGAAAGCCATCAGAGTCGATGATCAATTGAAAGAGCGGAGCTCCAAGAGCTCGAACGTGGAGGAGACCAACTCGCGAGGTTCAGAGAGAGCGTCAGCCTCTAGTGAGTGATCAATCCCATCATCCCAAGATAAGGGGAAGGCCACCGAGACAGACCAAGGCTTGGCTGATATCAAGATGGAATTAGCCAAGTTGCAAGACATGTTGAGATGACCAACGCGCCCACACGTCCAATGCGTGTATTGTGGCAGAAACCACTTATCGGCTGAGTGTCAAGACCCTAGGTCAATACCTTGTGCTAAGTGCGGTAGGTTTGGCCATGATGTCACGCATTGTAGATTACCAAGAAGACTTCCGTACTCGCAACCCTACGGCCTGCCTTACCTAGCGAACAAGCTGCAGCCATTCTTTGGAAGGGGAGCCCCATTGGCCCTTCCCGCGCCTAACGATATGAAGCCAGCTGTTCCTAGGATGGAAATAAATCCTACGGGCATCCCTAGACCGTCTGGTCCTTACGTGACCCATCCACCGAGCAATGCTCCAGTCCACTACATGAAAGAGCCAAGTGAGGAAGAAACCTATATATACCCTTACATCTCGCATGACGACGAGGGCAACGTTGTCCTCATGGACTATCGACCCATGCCGGTGATGGTGTTAAGAAGAGGATGAGGTAGAGGCCTAGGAGGACAGACGTAGGATCCAGTCACCTGTTGGACTTGTGGTCACCCTAGTCATGTCTCATCACGCTTCCCTAAAAGAGAGCAGCAAAACAGAGACAAGGCTGACCAAAGGTGCGCAAAGTGCGGAATCATTCACCTCTTCGTAGATTGCCCAAAGCAAAAGCCATCTTCTAGCTTAGCCAACGTACCATCTATCCCATTGGGGCTGTTTGGTGTCGAAAACCTCGATGGGGAGGCCACACCTATCCCATTGCGGGTCATGACCCAAGCCCAAATGAAGCAGGCCGGCATCTCTCTGCTAGGACCTAGCAATCTTGACGCAACCTCGATAGGGAAGAAAAGCCACAGGCAAAAGAAGAAGAGATCGGAAGCTAAAGTCGCACTAAAAACTGAGAGTGCTACGACTCTGCCTGCTAGAAAGAAGGTTTTAGACGATACAGAGGTAGAGACTTCAGCCCCTAAGACGATCGAAAAGGGAAGCACTAAGGTAGTGGAATACTCGCATCCAAAGTGATAGTTAGAGGCCATAGAAAAGGTGAAGGAATGGGTGAAGGAGGCTCAAGAGCATCTCAAGGACGCTGAGCCCATCATAGAGGACGAGATCGATGATCTCTCTAGCGTAAGCACGCCAATATCACTGCCTCAACCTAAGTCGGCAGAAGCAACCGCGCCACAAGCAGTGCCGCTAAGACCAAGCCTTGATGCTATAGAGCCGCAGATCAGTCGCGGCCATTGGCCGTGACAATCCAGGTTAGGGGAGAGACGAGTATCCAATGATCTCCTGACCACGCTAGTGACGACCCCTGTAACACTTTACCTAGGAGATCTGCTTAGGCAGCATCCTAACCTATGGCAAGATCTTAAGCAGTGGGTTGAAGGGTCACGAGAGCAGGTCACGGCAGACCCTCAAGACAATGACGCAGAAATGCAAATACCGAGCTTGACGCTGTACTCTATGCCTAAATCCTTGCACGTCAATGCCTTTTAGGAAGGTTCCGAGATGCATGCGGTCTTGCCGGTCTTAGCCCTAGGTGACACAACAAGAAAGGAAATCGTAGACACGGGAGTTGGGGTTAGTGTGCTTAGCCATGCAGTGCTTCAGACTTGGGGAAACCCGCCTGTCGAAACTGCTAGGTTTAATGTCACGTTAGCAAATGGTATGAGAGTGAAGCCATTCGGGGTACTTAAGAATTGGCCAGTAAAGATTGCAGGTGTCCATTTCTCTGTTGACTTTATAGTCATGAAGGGAGTGAACTACGATATCCTATTAGGCCGACCCTGGATGTGCAACGCTAGAGTCATTGAAGATTTTGGGGTAACGGCTTGATCTTCCTTGGCAATAGAACGGATGCCGTAAGGATAGAAATGGACACTTGGAAGACCTCACCAGTCGACCTAGATGCCATCTCTGCTATGCTCAAGGGTAACACTCAGGTCAAGAAGTCTTATGGGCCCTTGATCAAGTATATCCCATGCCCAGAGAATGAGCGGGATTGGATGCACGTTCTCGCTACAATCGACCTGCCATTCTCAGATCATGAGGCATATGAGCAAGCCATCAAAATGATCGGCAAGTCTAATGAAGCATTCTCTATACCAGTCTGCATGATAACAGGAAGCCTCCGTTGAAAGCCTAAGCCTGCCACCTTCCAAGTACCATCCAACAAAAGGGAACTCTAGAGGATATTGGAATACCTAACGGACAGGCTAGCTGGCAATCCAGCTGCAAACTTCAAACCACTCCAGGATCTCTTAGAGGAATCCAAGTGGCAATGGAGCAGGGTGCATGATTTAAACCTCATGTATAACTGGGCCCTAGTTCTTGACCAATGACACAAGACATACCAAACCCTAGGAGACGACGAGTAGTCAGATGACAAAGATTCTAGCGATAAATACGAAGACTGTCAATCCTTCAATGATGAGAGCGAGGGTGAAGTAGATACCGTAGAATACGACACTGAAGGACAAGAAATTGAGCAGATACGAGCAGAATCCAAGCCGCAGAAAAGGCAAACCTTTAGGATAGAGTGAGGACTCATGCGCATGGAATGTGATCGCGCTTGGTTGAAAAGTATAAGAGCCATAGACCTTAAGCAAGCATGCCTAGCCCAGCCAGGAACGACATCAATACTTAGGACTGAATCACCATCTGAACTGCGGCCACCAGGGGAGACCACCTCTTTTAGCGAAGACGAAGGGTTTGAATCTGAATCGAAAGTTAGTTCAGATAGTGATCCAGAGATCCTTAGGCCGCCGACGACCAGATGTACCAAGGGGGACCTACCCGTCCACATGAGGTGCAGACGGTTAAGGCAGGAAAAGGCAAAGCAACCCAGGGATACATGAACAGAAGAATAGTGAAAGCCGCAGGACCTCCCTAAACGCTTCACGAAATTCAAAAAAGGGGATAGGGTAGTAGTTTTGTTAGGTGCCAAACGTCAAGGGCAGACGAGCAAACCAATCGAGGGACCAGCCAAAGTCAAGGAGGTAGACTTAGCCCAGGAAGGGGAAACACCCCGACCAGTATTCATTGCCGATGATTTGACTGATGAAGAAGAAATGAGTCTTGCCGCTCTCTTGCGAGAGTATATAGATGTGTTTGCCTGGTCCTTAGAGGAGCTTAAGGGGGTAGATCCGAGTGTCGTGACTCACAACATACCCATAACGCTAGACGCAACGCCGGTCACAAGCAACGACTGTACCCTATGAATCCAAAACACGCTCATGCTGTCAAAGAGGAAATTGACAAGCTGATGAGAGCTGGATTCATTTACGAAATTGAGCACACAGACTAGGTATCACCCATAGTCATTGTGATGAAGAAGAATGGAAAAATCCGAGTGTGTGTCAATTACAAGAAGGTGAACGCTGCTACGAAGAGGGACAACTATCCATTGCCGTACACCGAGCACATGCTTGAGAGGGTGGCAGGCAAGGAAGCCTACAGTTTTCTGGACAGCTTCTCAGGGTACAACCAGGTGCAAGTGCATCTTGCAGACAGGCACAAGATCGCCTTTGCCACTGAGTGGGGCGTCTTTGCATACATAGTCATGCCCTTCGGGTTGACCAATGCCCCTGCCACTTTCCAACGTCTCATGTGCACCATCTTTAAGGACATGCTTCACAAGGAGTTAGAAGTATTTGTTGATGATCTCTATGTCCACTCGACTTGGATCGAAGACTTAGACAAACTCCGTGTAGTCTTTGAGCGGTATCGCTTGCATCATCTCTCCTTGAACCCCTTAAAGTGCCAGTTTTGGGTAAAGCACAAATGCATCTTAGGACATGTGGTGTCGAAGAACGGCATTGCCACTGACTTCTCGAAGGTAAGGGTTATTGTTGACCTTCCACCCCCAATTAATTACAAGGGATTTCAATGCTTCTTAGGCCATACGAGGTACTATCGGCGGTTTGTATTGAACTATGCAGCGCTGCCAGACCATTGTACAAGCTACTGATTATCTTCAAGTGGACTGAGGCATGCCAATGAGCGTACGAAGAATTGAAAAAGGCTCTGACCACAGCACCAATTCTACGAGCCCCAGATTGGGACCATTACCTTCCACGTGCACATCGATTCTTCTAAGTTTGCCGTGGGGGCAGTGTTGTGCCAACCTGGTGAGCACAACTTAGATTATATAGTGAGCTTTGCTAGCAGAGAACTCACTGAGACGGAAATGAACTATTCGACAACAGAAAGAGAGGGATTAGCCATGGTGTTCCCTGTGAAGAAATTCCGACATTATCTTTTAGCCACATCCTTTACCTTCTTCGTGAACCATCAAGCCTTGCTCTATCTCGTAAACAAACCTTGCGCTATAAGACGCATAGCTCGATGACTCGTTCTGCTTCTAGAGTTAGATTTTTTCTTGGTAGTACAAAAGGGAAAACAACATTACATGGCTGATCACATGTCATGCATCCCCACAGGAGAAGCCGTTGGACAAGGTATCATTGATGAATTACCCAATGCCCATCTATTTAACCTGTCCAGTGAGAGAGAGTTATTCAAGGCTAATCTAATGCCATATTGGGCAGATGACATAGTCCAAGTACTTGAGCACGAACTGCCTAAGCGACCAATAGAAAAAGCCCAACTTAGGCGATTAATCCTTAAGATCCAACCCTATCAGCTGATTGCAGGCCAACTCTATAGGCTGTGGCAAGATGGATTGCTGTGTAGATGCGTATGCAAGCACGAGATGCACGATGTGCTCTCAGAGGCACACATCGGCATTGCAAGAGGACACTTTAGCGGGGACACGACAACACGAAAGGTGCTACAGTCTCAACTGTGGTGGCTCACGCTTTTCCGCGACGCAGCACGATTCGTCAAGCATTATGACGAGTGCCAACAGACAAAAGTACCAATTCACAAGGATCAGATGGAGTTGACCCCAGTTATTGCTTGACAACCATTCAAAAAATGGGGCATCGACTTCATAGGACCCATCAGTCCTGCGGCACAATATTCACAAGCCAAATATATCATTGTGGCCACGGACTACCTCACAAAATGGGCAGAGGCAAGAGCGACACGTAAGAATGACGCTAGGACAACTGCCAAGTTCTTATGGGAGCAAGTGATCTTGCGATTCGGCTGCCCCATAGAACTGGTCAGTGAACCAAGGCACGCACTTCATCAATGAAGTGATAGCGCACCTCCTGTCCACCTTTCTCATTATCCATCGCAAATCCTTACCATACTATCCTCAGGCGAATGGCCAGGTAGAATCAACTAATAAGATTCTTGTCAATGTCCTGACTAAGGTAGTCTCAGCCTCATGCAGCGACTGGCAGCTTTGTGGGCCTACCGCACAGCTTATAAAACGGCTGTCGGCGGGCCAAACCCCCTTTAGGCTGACCTATGGAACTGAGGCAATTCTACCATTAGAATTCTTCGTTCCTAGCCTAAGAATAGCACTTCAAGAACAATGGGAAGGGAAGGAGGCATGGACGCAATGCCTAGTCGAGCTTGAACACTTCAGAGACTCGTCTTCTAGCCACCCACGTGCTTATCTGTCAGAAGCCCGATGCAAGAGTTGGTTTTTGACAAGCATGTCAAGCAGCGCGAGTTCGAATAGGGTGACTTGGTGCTCCTTTACTTAGTTAAGGGGCATAAGCAAAAAATCAAATTCGGAGGTCTTGGACCCTTCAAGGTTTGTGCAATCATCCGAACCGGCAATGTCGAGCTTGAGATACTAGACGGTGAGGGAATAGGCTTCTTCAATGGCAGTCGTGTCAAGAAGTACTACCCTCCCACGCATCCTTTGCATGAGCCACCATTGTTAGAACCGCCAGTCAAAGTACGAGTAGCTACAATCACTGAAATCAACGAAGAGGATGAGGAAGCCGCAGAACCCGCTTACCTCCGTATCACAGTCACTGCCAAGCAAACATGCACTTTCAACGCCTTGATCGATGAGGGAGCAGAATTCAATGTCTTAACCCATAGTCATTGGATCCAACTTAGCAAACCACACTTCTCGGCAAGTGCAGAGTCGTAGTTTCTATCGAGTCTGCGACTATTCCAATGCTTTTTTATGTATTGCCAAGTGCTACAGACGCAGGCACGGAGTCACTGCTGGGGCAAACCTTCAAAAAGTAGACTCACTGCAATGTTGATTATGAGTCGCAGCGCATCCACCTAGCAATAGGAAACATACGCATTGTCATAGCTTTTAGCAAGGGCTGCGCGACACCATCACCGTCCGCAAAGCCACCAGTAGAAACATCCATAGGCAAGACTAAGGAGGGGGGTAGTGCGCGACTGCCACACCCCGACTTTCATAAACCGCAACCCACAACAGCCAAAGCTAAGGCCCAACAGCCTCGCCTTCAATGGGTGCCTAAACAGCCGCAACAACTGCCTAGGAGTAGAGGTTCCTATCCTCATAAGACCCAGAACTCTAAACCTCGGAGGCCAAGACGCAATCACAGGAAGTGCCGCGTGATCAAGCAAAGATGGATCCCTGAAGCCCTCTTGCATGCGCAAGGCTAGTATGAGGGAAATACCTGGCTGTGGATCCCTAAGGCCCCCACAGCCAGAGGCACTATTCATACACCACCCTCAAGCTTGATCAGCCCACGTCCCATAACACCTCAAAACCATAAGCCGCAGTGCTCTCCAGAGCCCCAGCCATCCGACTCATCTATGCTTTAGCCCAAGAGAGTCGCACAGGCCTATCGGCCCAAGCAACAGCCACCGCCACAGGAGGCATCATTTGACCAAGTCAATCTGACTCCCCAAAGAAAACCTGAATGCAGCTGTCCATCTGTTGTGGCTGACCCTAATCCACCCATATTCCAAACAGCCCAACTACAGGCTCAAGGAAACTTCCAATCGCCCATCTTCGTTGTCAAAAGCTCTTGTTCTATCAAACCTCGACCACCTATTGGCCTTACGCCCTCCTATCAACAAAAATCCTTTTTAGCGTTGGGCGCCGACCTCGCTGAGGACACCGGGGATGACGTGGTGGAATACATTAAATGACTCGATGCCACCTTCGTGTTGCTAGCCCTCAGCTACGACCGCTTGGACTTAGTTCTATTAGAAGAACCCTTTGCAACGAAAGTGCGCAATATGCCTTGCTCTTGGGAGACCTTTGAATTCGCATTTACAAAAGCTTCTCGCTCTGCTCTGCTGCTGAGTTGCTCAACAGCAAGATATCCAAAGAGCAAGCCATTAAACAACGTCTCATCACATCCTACGATCAGCGAACCACTTCTGCTATCACTGATCAGGAAATCACAGAGTTATCCAAGCTCGCTGATACTGACTCCACGTTTTTGAAGCATTGGTACACTCTTAGGCTGCAATGGGAAGTTGAGGGGTGCTGCATAATGACCAATGCTGAGCAGCACTGCGTAATCAAAATAGCAGAGCATGATCCCACTTACGTCGCGCCAACCTTGTATCGAGCATTAACCACTCTTTGTGGCCGACCCATGGAAGAGCACATCAAGGGGCATCCCTACCTTGACCGCCTCTTAACAGAGGAAGAACTCCACATTGCTAGTTGCATCGATTTTGGCGATCTCCTAACCGATGTTCTGACATACATCATGCATGTGGGTATCCGTCCATTCGATTTCGACCGTGAAGCTCAGCTAGAGTACAACCCCAACTTCTATGCTTGGCTCCTGCGCAAATAGACCGACACTCTGTATGCTGAATGCCCTTGTCCTCTCAACCTCCAATCCTGGGAAGGATTCTTCTCATTCCAAAGGGGAAGGGGGTAAGGTGGAATTTAAAAAGTGAACCAAGTATGAAATGTCAATAAAAGTTGAAATGCAATGGTAAAATGTAATGGTAAAAGTCTGAAAAGAAAAGTTAAGGCTATACTCAAAATATTTTAGATCAATAAAATCTACTACGCTTTTCTTCTTTCAGCAAGTTACTTGTCAAAAAGCACTAATAGTGGAAATGGCTGAACTTGTAGGCATCTATCATGGCAAGACAGGACAAGGCTGGCAAGCTCCCCTTCTTGGAGGAGGAGCAAGCGAAGTACGGGCTCATGGTGGAGACTAGAGCCTTTAGCCAGTTGAAATTCCGTCACATCTTCAACCTTGAAGATGTGGCCATCGAAGAGCCGGCAGTGCGCCAGATTATAGACCAGTGCCATCTATAGAAATACCTAGAACCAGTGGGCCAGAGGGTGGACTACACCCAATGCGCTGACTTTTTGCGCACCTTTAACGGAAACAGAGGCACCAGCATGGTGCACGAGAATGAAGCCACTTGGCAAGTACAGATTGAGCTGACCTCGGAATTGGTGGAGAGGGCACTGGGGCTACCAAATAAAGTGCAAAGAAAGCCGAATAGGGACGTCTACGCCATGTTGGGAATGGACAAGGTGAAGGTCCATACTAACGATGGGATTAGCTTGGCAGACATCCCAAACCCGGATATCCAGCTGCAAGAAAAAATGGTGCACACTTTGTTCTTGAGCCAGAGGTACAACTCCATAATGAGCCGGATCAACGTGCCTCTGCTCGACAGCATTGCGGCACAATCACTAGACGAGGTAAACCTGAACAGGTTTGTGAGGAGAACCATAGAGGCTTCAGCTAAGGCTCTAGCAACGGGAGGAAGAGCCACTGGAGGAGAATCCCCATCGTCCAGATCAAAACGCAAGGCATCGTCCTCCAAGGCCTCAACCATAGGGTTTGGAGGCATCCTTACTGCCATAATCCGAGAAGCACTAGGGCAAGGATGGGAAGAAGAAGATAAGAAGGGAGACGAAGAAGGAAGTGACGAGTCACCGTCATAATTCCCACCTCACACAGAAGAACAACACAGGTCTTTAGATGAAACAGAGACTGACAAAGACGAAGAGGGAGAGTCCCAGGGTAGCACATAGAGGCACACAGAACAAAGAACGAAAGCCCTGCATGGAAAGAGGAAAGAAGAGCGCAAGAAAAAAGAAAAAGAAGATCTAGAGAGGGCTCGGAGGGAGTCGCTTAGGGATGAGGAGGAGAGAAAAAAGAAGGAGCAAGAGGAGGCAAGATTAGCTGAGATGGAATCAAAGAAGGCAGAGGAGGAGAGGAAGAAGACTGAAGAGGAGTTGAGAAGAAAGGAAGAGGAAGAAATAGCGCTGGCCACCCATCGCTCCATTGAGGAGTAGCACAAAAGAGATGAGGAGGGTGCAAAGAGCCCACGCAGAACAGAAGCACCTGGTTCCAGTACCAGTGTGCCGGAAATCACACCCCCACCCCCAGCAGAAGGAAAAGGCAAAGAACCAATGGTGCCAATTCCCCCTCTCTTTGTACCTACCACACGAGCCACTCTCATCACGACAATGCCCACTACCATTGCCACCCAAGGCTCCACTCCCAAGGTCGATCCCAGCAATGTCTTGGAGTGGGTGCAGTTTTTGGTTGACAAGCAGATGAGCCAAGGAGGAGGAGAGGTCACGCCCTCTGCACCCAGAACTAAGAGACCTATAGCTGCTGATGCAGAGTCGCAAAGGGAATCAAAGAGACAAAAAATAGAAACTTCCACCACCTTCGTCCCCACAACAGGCATGCCAGCACAAGAATATGATGAATACGTGAAGCAGCTGCTAGCCCAGTTGGAAAAGGCGAAGAAAGAGAAGAAAGCAACAGTGCTGAGCTGGAAGCTGAGAAAGAGGCTAGAGCTGCCTTCCAGCTGGAAACAACGAGGCAGCTAGCTACAGCTCAGAGAGAACTACATGAGCTAAAAGGGCAGCTCCAGGAAAAGGAGGATGCGGAAGCCGAGTATGAGACCAAGGCCAGTGAAGACGTCGAGGTCATGGCATCTTTAAGACAACGAAATGATGAACTTGTAGGATTTTGCGAGGATATGCAGGCCCAGGGGGAGAAGATCTAGAAGGCTGCGAATGACCTGGAAGTGGTATGAGAAGAGAGAGCTCATAGGTATGAGCAAGAGATAGAAAAGTTAAAACAGGAGCTGAGTGCAGAGCAAGAGAAACATGTATAGCTGAAGAAGGACATGCAAGACCAAGAGCAGCGATTGACAGTGCTGGCTCAAAGGCAAGATGAGAGTCTAGAGGATATGAGAAAGAGGGCAAGGAGTGGGTCGCTCACAATGAAAGGCGGGTGAAGATTCTCGCCCAACGCCTAAGACAGCTAGAGAAAGATAAACTGATGGTGGAAACCAGGCAGGTGTCGTCTCCATGAGCTTCAATGCTCAACAACGTGCTTTCATGACCACCCTGCTGGACGTAACAGTGTGCCAGAAGACAACGAGACTGTGGAAACAGCTGCAAGAAACTAGGCATGGCATGCAGAGCACTAAAAGCATGACTACAGCTGCCTGCTCGAATGATAAGAGCTAGCCCAAGCCTGGAAGAACAACGTAATTCACTACTAGAGGCAGGGCTATCTCCCCAGGAGATAGACTCATTGGGCTTCACAGCAGAGGCAGTGCAGCAAGAGCAACGACAAAAGGGGGACGAGACCGACTTCAATTTCAAAATGGGGCCTCAAGAGGAGGAGTTGGTCCATCCACCCCCTTCGCCACCACTAGAAAACCAGCAGCCGCCCACTGACCCATCCGCAGAGAGAGCAGCTGCTCAAGAAGAAAGGCAGAGTAAGCTTATTGAAGAGGTCAGGGCTAGACAGAGGGCTCGGCCAGTGATAGCGGCCGCAGTGCCAATTCCGCCCACCCTAGAAGAGCGCTCTGCATGCTTCCAAGTAGACATCACCGCCTGGGAGTAGCAGGAGCTGAATAGACAACCCTATGACTTCGCTTTCAGCTTCCCCACGAACTTAAGAAGAGTTTTACCCATTAAAGTGGTGGACGAAGTCATAGGTGTCGTTGGAAGGCTAAGAGACAGGTGGTTGCTGGAAAGAGAGCAGCATCCTACTGCATGGAGCAATGTAGACAGCGAATATTGGCAGAACAACGTATTTAGACCGCCAAGATCTGTGCCAGGATTCGAAAGCCAGCCTCTGTGGAGGAGAAGGCTATGTTTGACGAATATGGACACTTAGATGACCTTTTGCAATGCACTCCCCTCCAAGTGTAATGATCCCACTCACATGCTGTACCCTCAGAGGATTGGAGTCGATTGTGACCCAAGTGCCCATGGAAGGTATGATTTCCCAATCATCTACAACCCTAATTGTACAAAGTACGAGGATGCTCTTACCTTCACCCCTAGCGATCTATGTAATGCCATTGTACACTTCCTATACACATTCTCCTCTTGCCCTGACCCAGCATTTATCACCACTTGTAATTACCTTCGCCTACTTAGAATTCTCCTTAGGATAGATCCCACTCCGCAAGAGCACAACTTACCCCCTCTCTTCTTCGATCCTAACATGATTGATAGCTGTGCCATGGCCCGTCTCATGATGCGAGCCATGCTCCTACCCTCGTTTTGCCTAGTCCTTTTAGAGGATATGAGCGACAGCCGATTTTCGACTTGTAATCATCCCTTCCTCTCCACCACCACATTCCAAAACCGCCTCGATCTACGTAGGTATCTACAAAGCCGACCCTTCCTTAATAGATCCCGCAAACCCCAACCTCCTTCCCAACATGATCAGAGTGAGCAACAATAGCCATATCCTCCTCTATAACTTCTTCCCTTATTAACAACTTTAAAAAAAAAAGAGAAGAAAAGAAAAGAAAAGAAAAGCAAAGAACGTACAAAAAGAGAAAAGCTAAGAAAGAAAGGCAAAGCAGAAAGCATGACAACACAAGCACTCACTTGTAGAAGCACTCAATCACCACATAAGCACTATCACTGCACCTAGGGGTTCTCAAGTTAGGCGTGCCCGGTGGCTTCGGTTGGCCGGCTCTGCTCCTAACCCCCTAGCCCCTTTTGCTCCCCCACTTCACCCTTAGGGCACATCAAGGGCAGGACATACCTAGGGAGGTAACACTCGCCTATGGTTAGACCTATCACCCTAAGCCACTTGCACCGCACCTCCCTCGGCACAAATGGGGCCCTCAAGTGTGGGGTTAGACCCACCTCCCCATTCCACTAGCACGAGCACAGTACACTAACACAGCACAGTAGACACTCCCCTTAGGTAGAGCACAATACCTTCTCCTTTCAGGCATCACAGAAAGCAATAAACCACCAACTTCGGAGGCCTCGTCAACCACTCGCTATCCATTTAACTTCTCTGACAACCATCCTTCCTCAACTTCCATGAGCACCTGAATCTCCACGTGGCCCTCCCCTTTACATCATCATTTTTCTAGTTGCCTACCACTCTGCAACAACACCGAAGTGCCATGGGACTAGCACCCATCTAAGAGGGGGGTAATGTTAACCCCGAGTCAAGATGGCGAAAAATGAAGGAAAAAGCAAAAAAAGCACGGAAAAAGAGCAAAGACACGCAGGCGACCGCTAAAGCTAAACTGGGACAAAAAGCGCAATTTTAAATGAAAGGCACCTCAAAAACTTGGAAAACTCTTGTAAAAGAGCGCCAGGCTCCCTCCTATGCCAATTGTAAAATATTAGATGGGTGTAGGCTAAAGGCATAATGCTAGAAGAGTAAAATGGAAAAAGGACGTTGCCACAATGGCCGGTCATGTAAAAAAGGGGATGGGTGCCCATGGGATTTTAGGGCTTGTATATAAAGTTCAAAAATATGAATGGAAGCTCATTCTTTGGTGTGTGGCTAACAAGAGCTCTTACCTTCTTCTCTTCTTCTCTTTCTTCTTGCTTGTGTGTGCTCTTGAGAGAGGGAGTGTGAGAGTGTGAGGGAGAGAGTGTGTGGGAGTGAGGGATCAAGAGGGTGAAGCTCTTCACAATCTCCTCTTCTCTTCTTCTCTTCTCTTCTCTTCTCTTTTCTCGTGCGCGCGGCTATGGAGGATGGAGCTTGGCGATGGAGGAGGCTTGAGGATGCTTGAGCTTGCATCAAGAATGGTGGAGCTGCCGAGGTGTGTGAGGGAGGATGCTACTCACATCGACATCAAGGTAAGCTCACTACACTTGTAGGATCAACGGCACATCGGCTAGGTGAGAGATAGCCATACAAAACCCTAGAAGATTTGTGGATTACAAGCCCTTATGCAGTAGATGCAAAGGAGAAGGCCACATTGCAAATGACTGTCCAAGTCCAGCCCCTGTCAATGCCAATGCCTCTGATAGCCAACAGAAGGCACAAGAGTCTGCCTCCAATTTGGTAGAGTTGGAAGTTGCCACTATCATGTGCGCCAAGAAGAAGGAAGCAGTTGTCAAGAAAGAGAACAACTCCCTTATCAAGACTGTGAAGTTCAACCTGCCAACAGAGGGACATAGTAGTACATGACAGAACAGTGCAATACAGAGCATTCCAGTGCCACAGAGAGTCACAGAGACAGTCCTAGAAACATGAACAGAGGTCTAGAAGATAGATGATATACAGAGGCACCTCCAGAAACAGAGGAAGTGTCAATGCTGCCATTGCTAGAAGAAAAAGAAAAGATGAAAATGGGTGTAGCCCCATTCCTCAGCAGGCTGGAGAAGCCTGTAGATCTGATCAACGAGTATGACTTGGTCAGAGACCTAGACACCTTTAAACCAAACCTCACATTCTGACAATTGTTGATGCTGTCCCCAATTGCCGAAAGAAATTCAAAAGCATTTTGACTCGAAGACGTGGATTAAGGATTGCTCCTTCAACAGTGACCAAGACTAATAGAGCCTCAGAACCTGCGAAGGAAGTAGATGTGTCTAACGCCTTCCTAGACCCTGGAACCCTAGAGACTAGTGTATGGATAGAAGGATGCTTTATTTCAGATGCATTGATTGATGAAGGCTCATCAGTAAACATAATGAGAGATGTGACAATGAAGGATCTAGGTTTGCAAGGAATGCAACCTACATAGTGGCTTATCAGATTGGTAGATCAAAACAGAATTAAACCGTTGGGCATTCTCCCATACATAAAAACAACCCTTGCAGGAAGAGACTATTGGGGCTGACATATTTGGTAGTCAAACCAAATTCTTATGGTACTTCATACCCTTTGCTGTTGGGAAGACCTTGGCTTTTTGAAGCAAGAGCCAAGACGACGGACTGGCTCAAAGGAACCCTAATCCTAGGCAGAGGACCCCATAAAGTGGTGTTGAAACTGTATGGATCGCAAAAAGGCAATGGATCCACATCCATTGAAGTCATAACAGACTCCTCCAACGAAGTAACAAATGGTACATTAGGAGATGAAGAAGCTGTTAAACAGATATTTCCTAAGAAAACAGAGGCACAGTCCCTAACAATGGGCACTGTAAGCCAACTACCAAAGGAAGCCAAGTCTTTATCCATGGGAGAATCCCTCTTGCCTCAACTAGAATTGATTTTTGAAATCCCCTCTGACAGCAAAATAGAAGCATGGATGTACTATTCTCCCTGTTACATGGCAGTCGTAGAGTCAAAAGCAGAGACAGAAGCAGAGGTAGAGCTAGAAACAAAAGCAGATACAAAGGCGGAAGATCTATTCTTCTCCTACATTGCCTCTACAGAAGCAGAGATAGAGCCTCCAAAGGAAGAGAATAAAAATGACAAGGAAGAAAACAAAGTAGGTTATGAAATTGCAGATGAAGAAGTTCCTCTGATAGAGGATGATCTTGTTGATGTCTCTATAGAGACCTTAGAGGCCAAAGATCTCGAGGTGTTGGATGGAATGATGACCATGGTTCCATTTGGGTTGATCAATGGACCACAAAGTATGCAAAATCTGCATAAGCAATGGATCAAAGGTATAAAAATTAAGTTTACCAGTGGCTCCTATCGCCCTGACCAGTCATTCTGGAGAAAAGATGATGATGATGCCCCTTGTCAACAGAAGCCAGAGCCATTAGAGCCATGGCTTCTAGAAGGTCCATGCTATGTGACATTCCTGGATGTATTCTCTAAAGATGAATCCCTAAGTCCAGAAGAAATCACCACTCACACAAAAGAAAACAAAGCTCTGATACCCTTCTAGCAATCTCAACAGACAAATGATCTGTTCAAAAGGAGGACACTGGTTCTAGTGGAACATCAAACAATGACACTACTCCCTTGAAGGATTCAAACCTCTATCTAGAAGCAATCCGTGGGACATTTATCCACGAAGTGGAAGGTGAAAGGCAAGTGACATTCTTGGATACTGACGGTACTGAACGTCACCTAAAAGTGGGTCTCAATCTTCTAGAAGAAGAACTAGTGGTCCTGCAAGATCTACTAAAGGAGAACATAGACATGTTTGCTTGGTCATACAAAGACCTAAAGGAGATTGATCCCACAGTATGCCAACATCACATTGACCTAAAGCCTGATGCCAAATCGGTGAGATAAATATAGAGATGTATGAATCCTAATTATTCTTCTCTAGTGAAGGCTAAATTATTGAAGCTTCTTGAAGCAGAGTTCATTTATCCCGTGGCTAACAGTGAATGGGTTTCGCCCATTGTGGTAGTACCCAAGAAGAACGGGAAACTTTGAATATGTGTGGACTTTCGAAAGTTGAACTCAAAGATGAAGAAGGATCATTTATCTATCCCTTTCACAGACCAACTATGCTGGACACATTGGTAGGCCATGAGCTCTATTCCCTCTTAGATGGATTAAGATATAACCAAGTCCAAATTGAAGAAGAGGACCAATCCAAAACAACCTTCACTACAAAATGGGGGACCTATGCTTATAGAGTGATGCCATTTGGGTTCTATAATACTCTTGCTACCTTCCAACGAGTAATGATGGATGCCTTCTAGAATCATCTGCATGATTTCGTTGAGGTGTATCTTGATGACTTCTGTGTCTATAGCTTAATACGTGAGCATTGGGAACACCTAGAGCAATGCTTTGACAGATGTCGAGAGTATGGGATTTCTCTCAACCTCGACAAATGTGTTTTTGGCATCTCATCAGGAGTCCTTCCTGGGCCATATTGTCTCTGTGCAAGGAATTGCAATAGAACCTGCGAAGATTTCCGTCTTGACAGCACCAACAAACCTCAAGCAACTAAGTGGATTTCTTGGCCATGTGGGCTACTACAGAAGATTTATTGCACATTTTGCAACCAAGGAAGCCCCTTTGCACAAGCTCCTAAGGAAAGATGCAAATTTCCTTTGGACTGATGATTGTAAAGAATCCTTTAATACCCTAAAACAGTGCCTTATCCAAGCATCTATCTTGCAGCCTCCTGACTGGACGAAGGAGTTCCATATGCACACAGATGCATCAGTTGAAGAGCTAGGTGCTGTCTTATGTCAAAAGGCCCCCGCTAAATTAGATGAACCAATATATTATGCAAGACGAAAGTTCACTGATAGAGAGCGAAACTACACAGTGACAGAGCTTGAGTGCTTGGCAATGGTGTTTGCACTGGAGAAGTTTCGACACTATTTACTGTCAATGCATTTCAAGTTCTATGTGGATCATGAAGCCGTGTCCTTTCTGATGAACAAACGGATGTCAAAGGGCAACTGATGAGATGGTTGCTCTTGTTCTAGAGTTTGATTTTGAAGTGGTCACTAAGCCTGGCCGTTCCTATGTCCTAGCCGATCATTTGTTACATGGATCCCTCAAACTACAGAAGAGGAACAGAATGATCTAGACCTTCTTGATGCTTCCTTGTTTCTAGTTGAAACAGTTACTCCATGGTATGTAGACATATCCAACCTTCTGGCAACTCAACAGTATCCTCCTGGCATCTCAAGCCTTGAGAAAAAGAAGCTTCTGATAGAATCAACCCCCTATAACTTGCTAGGCGGTGCATTATACAAGAAATGCAAATATGAAGTATTGCGAAGATGTGTTGCAGGAGATGAAATTGACATAGTATTGAAAGCATGCCATGACGAACCATGTAGTGGACAATTCACAAGAGAAGCAACATCCATAAAGGCTATGTTAGTAGAATACTAGTGGGGCCGACCCTCCACAAGGATGCATATGACTATTGCAAGAGATGCGATGCTTGTCAGCGAATGGGAAAACCCACCAAAACAAGTGCCATGCCACTGCAACCTATTATTCCCCTAAAGCTGTTTGAGAAGTGGGGGATTGATTTTGTGGGACCCATTGATCCACCCACCAGACGGAAGTAGAACAGATACATCTTAGTATGTATGGATTATGTCACAAAGTGGTGTGAAGCTAAAGCTTTGAAGCGGTTTGATGGTAACAATGTAGCCTTGTTCATGTACAAAAATCTTATCACCCGTTTTGGCAGTCCTCTCGAGTTGGTAAGTGACACATGTACTCATTTCCTTAACAAGATCATGGAAGAGTTGACAGAACTGTATAAGATTCGCCATCACAAGTCCACTCCTTACTACCCTAGAGCCAACAGCCAAGTTGAAGTCACCAACCACATCTTCTACTCGATCTTGACAAGAACGATTGCTGCACATTGTTGCGACTGGGACGATCGACTTACAGAGGTCCTCTGGGCGTACAAAACCTCCCAAAAGGCTGCTACAGGACAACTGGTATATGGTATTGAAGCCGTCTTTCCTGTTGAACTGGAATTGCTCTCTTTGCGAGTGGCAGTTAGAGAACACTTCGGAGATGATGAGTCACTTCAATGCCACCTCCTACACTTGGAATGTTTGGATGAGATTCGATGGATGGCCCTACAATGTATGGAAACCACTCAAGCACGATGCAAGGCCTATTATGACAGTTTCATCAAGCACAAGGAGGTCAAATAAGGTGATCTTGTCCTGGCCTATGATTCGAGATTTGGCAAGTTTCCTGGCAAGCTTCAACAATGGTGGATGGGCCCGTACAAGGTACTTGCTGTCAACCCTAATGGCTTTGTTTTCAGGCGCAGACTGTTGACGCTTCTGAGGATCCCTTTTTGATAAATGGCTATCGCCTGAAGAAGTACTTCCCTCCTTGGGTGACAATCACAGTCGACTCACCCTTTCCCTTTTGGGCGTCACACTGTCCTTCTCCTTGTGCTTCTGATAGCCCTTATGATCTTCCTCATGAGCGGTCTCGTTCTGCTAGCCCCTCATAGATACCTCTCAATCCTACCCTGTTCACTTTTCATCTGATCCAGTAATGGTGGCGAGGTTGGTCCTGACACATGGTATTTCTACCATTCTCTTTATTAATGAAAAAAACAAAAAACAAAGCAAATAAATTGTAATGGGAGAAAAGGAAGAAATTCCTTGTCATAGGACACCTCGTTCCAAGAAAAGGTGGAAACACCCTTGGGCAGGAAACCGACTGTGGAAAAGGTGGTAACACCCCGCAGTTCAGGATAGCTGATTCATCAGTAGAATCTTTTCGCAAGCAAGTTGAAGCCACCTCCCTTGGTGCATTGTCTCTACAATATCAGTTCGTCTGCCCTCTTTAACAGACGACCTTTCATATAAATCATTGAAGTACTAGGCTTGTTGGCTGCCTTGGATATGGCTCGTCTTCAATATCCTGATGATAATAACAAACAAAGCGATCTTCATCACCAACCCCCTAAGTGATGCAAGATTTTATCCTAACAAGATGGGGATGTGAGTATGGGTTGCCCTCTGTATCTATTAACAAGTATGAGACAGAGGGTGGGGTGAGTGACCAGTCTTTCCCTTCAAATCAAATGAGAGGCGAGATGTGTGAATGGAGTGTTGCACGTACAGGTTGGGCCTCTCAATGCACAACGCACGATCTATTCCTGTGCACTGCACCATAAGGCTCCCTGGCCTTTCTTTTTGCATTGTATGCCGGCACAGTGCAGGATGCACTATTGCACCATCAAATGCGCACAATGCATACAACCTCTGCACAAGTGACAGTGAGGATTACATCAATGGGTTTCAGGAATGGGTTGGTCTCCTAAATCTATCAACAGAGTGTGAGACAGAGGGTGGATTGAGTGTGACTGGTGTTTCTCCTCAATCAATTCTGAGAGGTGAGATTGAGGGATGTTATAACCATTAGAGTCAGGTACGTTTCTGTTTTCCTATACACCTACAGGATGGGTCTTTGCCATTAGCATAGGACACATCACTCTATTTTGTACACTGCATTGCAAGGCTCTGTGGCCTTCCTGCTTGGACCTATGCTAGACATGGTGGGATGCACTGATGCACCATCAACTGTGCACCTTGGCATACTCCCTCTACACAATCCCCTTGTCGATTCCTAAATCGGGTGTGAGATTTGGGTTTCCATCAATATTCACTCGTGTGATGTAAGTTATGGGACGAGTGACTGTTCTCTCATCTCATCTGAGTGCTCGTGAGTTGAGTGACTATCCTTCATCAATGATACCTACCCCGATGGGTTTTCTCAACCACTCAACTAGCTACCTCCCTAGAAACTATGACATGGTCCTTGCCATGCTGGCTGAACACTGGAGCGAGCCGTGGTACCTCCTGCAACCGACTCCAATCCTTTTGTAGTAGTGACGGTTTCTTTGACCATACACAAAACGGGCCAAGTTTTTCTAACCCTATCCTTATGATTGCAAGTGTAGGTTATATGTTAAATGTGGGGATGCCAGAATCCAGTCAGTTGACGAGTCCTAGGCTGTGTTGATGTCTCTAACCCTGTCCATTAAGGTTTTAAGTGTGGGGACGCATCCTTGCGCATCTAAGATGCATTCCCCCTTGCGTATGCCTCACTTTACTCCTGCATGTATGCCATGATCCGATTTTACCCTGATGGGTTCCCTTTCCCACCCACCTATCCATGTTCAACCCACCCTTGGGGTAGTTCATTCTCTTTTTCCCTTTATTCCTTGTTGTGACGTTTTTCCATATGAATGCATCCTACATTCACTGAAACCCATATCCAACCTTACATCCTATTCGTCCCTTCACCCTAACCAAATTTTCTTTTTACCAACCCTTCTTCTGGCCACTAATTCTTGAGTTATTAATTTTTGAAGAATTTCCTGTAAATTGGACAGTTTTCCATGTGAACGTACCTTTATTGTTTCGGAACAACACTCTGACATGCCAGCCTTGACCTCCATCTTCCCATTGCCATTTTTCCTTTTTTCTCCTTGTCCTTCCAATGCACGGTCTATCCGATCTTAATTTTTGCGCGTTTCCCACGTCACGGTCCACTCCCACAGGAAGTTTCATAAGAACCATCCTGAGAAACTATATGTAGAGCTAAAGAGCTTCAAAGATAAGGGCTACATGGAGTGCCTTAAAGTCATAGATCTAGATCTTTACAATTTTCTCGACTTGTCTAGCTTCTTTGCCATGGCCTTTATCGCAAGGCCACGCCTCTTGCAGCTCACGAGCTTTATGATGCACTGGGTTAGGAATGAGCTATCCATTTATCGGCACACTTGGGACAAGTTGCCCTTCAGTTGGGATTGAAGGTGGCATGAAGTAGAAGATTGGTTCCAAGCAGTGGTTGATTGCTTCAAGCTCGCAAGTGCTGCAACACCGGACTCGCCTTCTTTGCCCACAATCATTATCGAGGTGGCATGTGAATTCGACTCCATCGAGGGGGCCTCTCGAAGAATTCATGGAGTGAACCGAGATAGAGATTTGGGATCCTTCGATGAGATTCTCAACCAATACATGGATTTTAAAAAATGTGGGTTGCTTTCACTTAAAGTACGCATGCAAAAATTTCTTTGTTGCATATTTCTATAACTTTCACTAGATATCAAGAAAAGGTACATGGAAATTGTTGAAAAGCAGAGGCAAAATGGAGATGAAGCTCCAAGGGAACATTTAGCTAGAAGTTCCAATCCCTCACCAAGGAAACGACGAGAGGATTCCAATTCTACTCCAAGTACAAGCCACCCTTCGATCTTCATACAGGATGAGTTCTCGCTCATGTTCAAGGAAGTTTTCCTTTCTTATCCTACATGCCAACAACATTATTGCTCCATCAATGAAGCTCAAGTGAACAAGCGATTTATAGGGGCATAGAAACCTTTGTATCTCACTTTGTTGGAAACTAAGTATTGGTGATTTTTTTAAATGAGAGAAACAATGGCATTATGAGCAATCTTGGGCATAACAACATGATCTAGAATCAAACGGTTTTTAGGTGTTGCATTAGAACAAAGCATCTATTGACATGTCAATGTACTCCAATAGTTCAACATGTCAAGTTGATGATTAAGAAAATGGTAGTTGTGGAGAATATGAGGTCTTGCTTATGAACAGCAAAATTGGGCATAGCACAACATAGCATAGTATTGGAGCCTTCATCATCTCAAGCAATAGCTATTTGACAAAGGGCTACACTTATCATTTTAGTGTATTTGTGACGGTGTATGGGATGAGGACATTTGATTTGTATGGTGATAGTAGCTCTTGCAATGTAAAATGCCATGCTTGATTTGATATTTGGGGGTTTTTGCTAGCGTACATAATAGTGTCCTTTGAAATGTAAAAGCCATGCTTAATGGGCCATGTTTGGGTGATTTTGCCAAAACCACACATAATAAATACATTTGAAAAAAAAAAACAAAAAAAAACCAAACAAAACAAAACAACCCCACACACACCCAAACACAACCACACACACAACAAAACCACAAACACATACATAACTCCATAAATGAAAGCACAAGAAACTAAGCAATATCAAACCGCGAAAAAGAAAAAACAAAAAACAAAACTCATAAAACACAAACAACAAAAAACAAAACAAAACAAAGACACATGATCGAAAACAAACAAATCCACAACCACTAAACCAATAACCACAAAAAAAGAACAAAAAAAAAAAAAACACCACACACAAACCAATCATAATAATGATTTGAACTTAAAAAAAAAACCCCAAAATAACCAAAACCAAATCAACCACAAAAAAAAAACCAACAACCACAAAAAAAAAAACACAAAAAATAAAAAAAAACCAAAGAAAAGGAAAAACAAAAATAAAAACAAACATACAATAAAAATATACATAAAACTACCAATAAAAATACACAACCCAAAATAAATAAATAATCAAAAAACAAAAAAAAAATAAAACCCAAAAAATAAAAAACAAAACTTACCAACCGCTGACTGGTCCTCCCTTCCTTCTCCTTCTACGGGTCCTCGTCCCCTTCCACGCCTCCTCGCCTACCGACTAGCTCTTCCCTCCCTCCCCTTCAATGCTTGGCCCTTGCCTCGGTCGCCTAATCGTTGGGCCCCCGTTGCCTGCGCTTGGTACGCCGCTGCTCCCCCCATCGCCTGCGTCTTGGCCCCCACCCCTCGCCCGCTTGGCCGAATCTTCCCGCCCCCCGCCTCGTTCGTTGGGCCGCTGCCTCGCCCTCACCTCGGCTACCTGGTATGCCTCGCCCCCGCCTCGTACGCCTTGCTCCCGCCTTGGCCGTTTCCCTCACCATCGCACCGCCCTCCTCCTCCTTCTTCTTCATCATCTTGTCTTCTCTCCTTCCAACCCTCCCACCTTCCACCCCTCTCGTCGATTCTCCACAACCCTCACCCCCTTTATTCAATTTAAAAAAAAAGCTAAAAATATTTTATCAAATTTAAAAATTGTTGGTTTATTTTTGTGGTTAAAATACATATAAATTACAAATATTAAAAATATTTCAAAATCCATTGAAAATTGAACAAAATTCATTAAAAAATCAATAAAAATTAGAAATAATTTTAGAAAAATTTCAAAAAAATTTCACCAACTTATTTGAATATTTCTAGAATGTTCCACATGTTGAAAATGCTTTACCAAATGGTTCAACTATTATTTTAAGAAAAAAATGCTAAATTTCATACCTAAATTCATGGAAAAATCATTGTCAATTTCAGAAATAAGCTGAAAAATACTAGATAAATCCACAAACATTGTTGAAATTTGATGGTCTAGTTTTTATTCACGGCGGACTGTTGAAATCTCACCATCAAAATTTACAATATATTAATGTGTCTCATTTATTCCATTTTAATTATATTAAAAAAATAAATAATAAATTTTAAAAAATAAAAATAAATAATAACCTAACAACACAATCAACAAAAAACAAAAACAAAATAAATCGCACACACCAAACAAATATACTTCCACTAATCTTGCATTGACATGTCATATCATTTTTAGTTCGTCGTTTTTTTCCCTTTTTGGACTATTGACTTGCATCTTGGGATTGAGACGTGTGCATTCCATTTCATTGCATACATGCATACCCACTTCCAGGTATTTTTCTTTTTTCCTTTCTATTACCCCAAAATACACAATTAATTCTTAAAATGAATCCTAAACACCACTATGGCACACGTGCTTACACCAAACACACTTTTTTCTAATAAATTAAAATAAACCTGCCATTCACTTTGCATGCGCTACGTGCACTTCAGAGGCACCTTAATTTTAAATAAAAATGAACCAGACATCACAAAAATGCACATGTTGAAAAAGAAGAGCACTTCAAACACATCAAGTTGTTAATTAATGAATATGCATTTAGAGACCTGAGTTTGGGTATCGAAGTCCGGGATTCGTTAAAAGCACCGTTTCATATTAATAAATTGTAACTAATAATTTAAAAATGAGCCATCATTTTCTTATTAAGGTTTACAACCTAATAAAATTTCACCCATTGTTAATAATTTCTTAAAACGAACCCTTTACTAAAATCATTTTCCTCATTGCACTTTTTCTCCTTTTCAATAGACACGCATCGTGGGATGGGCACGTGCAGTCTTTCAAGTTGTCATTGCTTACCGAAGTTCTGGTTATGTCTTGAGAAGGTTGTTGAGGTATTATGGTTTGATTGTGTGATACAATTACAGGTACGGTCTGTAGTTTTCTTTTCTGCTTGATATCGGATCTCGGGTGCATGTTTGTTGCATAGCATGAAGCTTTTGGTTGCATATGGGTAGGGGTCATGCCGAATTTTTCTAGGATGTGGATTGTTTGGGGTGGTCAGTTGGTTAGTCACGTCTGTGTGTGTTTATTGTGATCGATTTCTTTTTTATAGATATTCTGTTGTTTTGCAGGCATTCACTGTGATTGTTTGTGTGTGTGGTATGTGTGTATATTCCATTTGAATGGCGCCTCAAGCTCTTCCTCCTATTCAGTATGTCCCATTAATCAGCAGGGATTATTCTTCCCTATTGAATTTTGAGCCAATTGCAAAAGATGGCCTTGCATCTTTTGTGGCTGCTTCGCTTCCTCTGATTCTAGATGATCCAACCCTTTGTGATGAGTTTCTCGTGTCATACAGTAAGAAATCGGGTTTGGTTCATGGTACTTCTATGGTCTGAACACCTAGTTAGGGAAGGCTTTGTCTCTTCCCTACAAATGAGAATCTTTCGTCACAACCAAACAGTTATTATCAAATGAAGAGATCCTCAAGCAGTTACAAAAGCAGACTAAAGAGGTGCTTGATGTCAAGAAGGCGATTAACACTTCATGAGTGTCTTTCTCAATGATCACTAATCCTCTCTGAAAGCTAGTCTGCCAATTTCTCCAGGACAGGTTCATGCTTGCCAATACACCAACTCACTATTTGTCCAAGGAGCTCTTCACAGCTTTCAGGATGGTTTTAAAATGGGCTGCCATTGATTGGAGTACTTACCTTCTTACGAAGATGGACCAACATTTTGTTAAAGTGACTAGAGGGAATGTTACCAATGTAACCTATGGTTCATATTTATATGCTTTCCTGACATATTCAAGCCTTAAGAAGGATGTTTTACCTCCTCCATCTGATCTAGTCCCTCCCCCTCCACCTTCAGATTTAGAACCCATTGACATAGAGGATATTGACTCCCCACCTCCATTGGTCATTCAACAGAAGCACTTGAAGTGCGTAGCAGAGAAAATTCCACCAGTCATTCCTTCAATGTCAATTTCTGCTACCTCTGGAAGTGACCTCCCTGCTGCCTACCTCACATGCAACAACTTATTCAGGGCACATCGAGAGGGTTCTTTGAAAATATCAGTTCCTTTGCTGAACAACTTAGTGTCAGGGGATGCCACTCCTTTCCTCTGTAACGACATCTAGAGTTCTATTGAACTCTTAGTACAGTTTGTGTTCAATAGTTATATGCTTCTTTCTATGAAGAATTGATGCAATCCAAAGACCAGATGCACAAGGCAACCACAGAGTTAGCCTCTGTTAAAGACACTCTTTCTGATCTGTTTAAGCAGATGGAGCAGCAAACACAAATGATTGAGACCCAGAGAGAAGAAATATATTCTTTGAAAACTCAGTTAGTAGAAGCTCAGTCAGAGGAGGTAACTAGAGTTTCGGAAGAGAAAGAGAAATGTCCAAAGAAGATCAAGAGTTTAAGACTCTTTTGGATACGAAACTGTCAACTTTGCAGAGTGCTCATAATATAGTGGAATCCTAAGCTTCCCCGATTAAATAGTTGAAGGACCAACTGGCATAGTCACGGCCCATTCGTCCAAGTCCCAGTGTCCCCATGACTCATTCTATATCTCAACAAGACTTGGCAATTCTCCAAAGATAGGCAGCGCTATGTCCATTGTTTCAAGACAAAGTGGAAAGATTGCAGTCCAGGATGGATTTACTATGGTCTAGATTTGAGAAATTTTAGGAGTATGTTCCTCCCGATCATTTCTTTTTTGTCTACTATCAGTTGCATAAGTTGGCCTTCTATATTAAGCTTTCAACGATGGATCTCCCTCTTCCAGAGGATGGTTGGAGTGGAGCTTGGTCTTCTGATTTGCTGAAAGAAGTTGTCCGTATGGTCTTTGAAGATTCTGTGACGACTGATACCATGTTGCTGTCTTATATATATCTACGAGGTGATCTATTAATTCAAGATGATGTAGATCTGGCTTGGTATGTAGGGGATGTGGTCTTGCAAGCTACCTTATATGTTAATCATTTGGAGTTGAGGATAGATGACATGTTCCAGTGTCATTCTTCTAAAGTGGCTACTTGCTCTGACATTTTATGGCATTCAGTGATTGATTTTGTAGTCCTAAACCAACAACAGAATACAACCTCTACTCATGTGCAAAATACTAACCAATTGAGAGTGGATCTCCTAGCTTATCTTTCCAAGAACCATCCATTTGATTCATCCTTCTTTGATGCCTACCATCAACGATTGTTTTAGGTCCCTCTGTTCCTAGCTTATTGTATTATCAACAAATGGCCTATCGTCGCTATGATGCTTATTTTTTCCTTTATCAGTCCAACTCAACAGCCATCTTACCGCTCCTTTTCCAACCTCAGGGTTTTCCTCAAATTCCAAATTTTACCTATTATTCTTTCATTGAAGATCCAGTCTTTTCCCCTTCTCTGCCTTGTCCTTCCCCATCTATCCATATACCTTCTACTTTTCCTGCTTATCAATTAACACATTTCCTAACTGATTTGCCTAAATTTTCAGCTAATCCTTCTTTAGCTTATTCCTCATTTTATGATTTTTTCTATCCATCTCTTCATCCTCTTTTACTCATTCCTTTTCCATCTCCTACCACTTTTATTTCTCAACCCCCTTAGTTGGTTAGTGGGTATGAAGGATTTGATCAACAGATTCCAAGAAGAAGAGGATGGAGCTCAACTGATTCTCTCACGGGACCACAGATTAATTGGCCATTAATTCCAGGGGATTGGACAATTGCTAGTCAAGCGTACCAAAATTATCTCCATTTTTCCCAACAATATTCACAATCTCTAGATCCTTTAGTAAGATTGACAGCCCATTTTGCTTGGTATCTAGTATATATGCATAAGCATTCCCATAACGATCAAAAGGCCATTCCAAAGCTTTGTATGAATGTCAATGTGAACATTGATTCTCAACAGTTGGATGTCTTATATTTTCATGCCCTTTGTTTACCTAGTAGATACCTTGTTTTGCTAGAAAGGATGTGCTGCCTTCAATTCTTTCAGAATTCTCCAAAATCTTTTATAGATGAGTCTTTATCCGTGGATCGCTTTCGTAATCATCAAGATTTCAAGAGGGATCATCTTCATTGATACCCCTTAATGTATCTTCTATGCTTCTTAATGATATATTTTTTGGAGGTGCCATTTAGATGGTTGTTTTGTGTTTGTGATATATTAATTTTTATGTGATGAGTTTGTGCCGGTTGAATAATTTGTTCGAGAGCTCTCTTTTCAACTATTGACACTGATGGTGGATGGCAAGCCTTCGATGCAAAGTTGAAGAACCTCTTATATCCTTTATGAATTTGTCATGTTTATTATTATTATTTATAAGATGTGTTAATGAATAACGATGTTTTCCTTTAGTAGTATTCTTTCTTAGATACAGGTGATAAGTTGGGGCCGTGGTTGGGTGATTATTAAAGATACTAAAGAAGATCAAATTAAGATTTTTACTGAACTTATATTTTTCTTTTCCTTAGATCACGAGGACACTTCCTTTCTAAGTGTGGGGATATGTTGAAAGTGGAAAAAGACTGAATTTTTGATTGATTTTTGTTATTTTTGAGGTTTGAATGGTTGATTTTTGATGGATTTTGAGTGATGTTTAGTTGTTTTTGGAAGTGTTTGAGAGTGTTTTGGATGATATTGATTATTTTTTGGAAGCTCATGATGATTCTTAGTGGAAATATGAAGCTCTGTGATGTTCTGATAGGTTCTCTTGAGGTTCTGATACCTTCTGTTTAGCTTCTGTTTTGTTTTGATTTTCTTCTGTATGAAGCATGGATTGATGATTGATGAAGGTTGAAATATTTTGAAAGCTTATTGAATAGTTTTTGATAGTTTGGAATGCTTTTAGTATGATTTATGAGGATTTATTGTTCTCTGATGACCTTTTGTAACCCTATATAGACCTTCTGTAGAGCCTCTGTCTTTGCTCTGTCTCTGTTCTGTTCTGTTCTGTAGATCTTCTGTAAGTGTTTTGTAGAATGTATGTGTGACTTTGGAAAAGTTTTCTAACTTTTGGAAAGGATGAATCTAAGTTCAAAAGAGCTAAAACAAATGGAAGAAGCAGCTGCTGAAGACTGAAGTAACAGTGACAGTAGTGAGCTATGAAGAGACACTGTAAAGCTCTGGTGTCCTTTCATACCTCCCATACCTCTTGGGAGGTGCATCCACGACCTAAGAACAATTATTAAGTGCCATTATTAAGTATGTAGTGAGGATATGATGTACTATTGATAGAGAGAGAAAGAGAGAGAGTTAGAGATAGCCAATTCTATCAAAACAATGTATCTTTCTATGAGAGATTGAGAGAGAAAACTATGAAGATATTGAAGATGAATACTATGTAATTGATTTTCATTAAAAAATGATGTATTCTTTCATGTTCCTTGTTCTATTGATGGATTCTTTGAAGATGTTAAAGATTATGGTTGATTCTATCAAATCCGTGGGAGATATCTACTATGATGTTGCATGAAGATTTGATGTTTTCCTTGTTTTGGTCATCAAAAGAATGAAACAAAATCTTGTTGATGTTACAAGATAGATTTTCTTGTAGTAGAATCCCCTTTTCCTTGGTGTTCCTCTTGGGGCTCCAGGGTGTGTCCTACCCTTGATATGCCCTAAGCGGGAAGTGTGGGATCAAAATGTGGCTAGGGGTGGTGGGGAATCAGAAGTTGAGATTGAAGGGGCTGTTGGCCATTTCTTGCCTCTCCCAGATTATGAGGTTGGCATGGAAGCTTGCTAGGGTGTCATCCGCACATGGTGGGATAGGTGCTTGGGGTGCCCTCACTCCCCTGGAATTCCATTTTCTCCTTGTCTCCTCCACCATTTGCTTCCTTCTTTCTCTTAGTGCCGACTTTCTTTCTGCAAAGGTGTCTGTGTGTTGTTGCTCTTTAGGCCTCAGGGAAGGAGGTGGTGGGACAAGCTTGTCTTCATGTGGTCCCATTTCAAAGTTCACGTCCACCTCCCATTACCAGCTTGCTCTTGCTTCTCCTCTTCAAGGAACTCGAGTGCGTTCACTTTCTGTGAGGTGAGACCTACCAATATGAGATAATGGCATTGTTCATCCAGGCTTGGGCCAACTCCACTAGGTTGTGGCAGCATCTGGAGTCCAGCCTTCAGTGCCCTACGAGTCATTCCTAGTTTCTTTTTCATCACTTCCATGGACTCTCCCTCCTCTACCTGGGTGATGTCCAATAGGGTTTCTAGGAAGGTGCATTGTTGGGTGTGGAGGCTCACTTGGGTGGCCTCCGCTTTGATTTTGGTGAGTATATTTTCTTTTTCGGCTTGAGCAAGGTGAAAATAACAAGGCTTTGACCCTTTTTCATTTTGAGTGGCCCATTCTTCCACCCTCTTGTTCATGTCTTCAAGGCTTTCCCCTTGCCTCTGGGTTAGTACTGTTAGCCTTCGTTCTTGATCTTCCATTTCTACCCTTAGCTTTTGCTGCTCTTCCTATGCCGAGGTAGCCTCTTGGGTTAGTCTCTCCACCTTGCTTTCATACCTGCAAGTTTTTTCATCCCTAACCTCCTCCAGCTCTTCCATGGCTTTAGTAAATTTCTCCATTTGAGCTTGTAGATCTTCGTAGAGTGCCACAATCTCTTCATTTTGCTATTGTAGACATCGTGTGGCCTCATTTTCTTTGTTCAGGCACACTTGCCATTCATCTTCTGCCTCCTCCTTAGCTTGAGTTGCTCTTTCAGCTCATTTACTTCCCTTTGGACCATGGCCATTTGGTGTGTTCTCTCCAACAACTAGAACGGGTCATGGACTCCTTTTCCGCTTCTAGCTCTACTACTGCAGTTCTCTTCTCCTCCTTGGCTCTTTCTAGTTGAGAGAGGAGCTCCGTGACGTACTCATCGTATTCTTTGGGTAGCCTCTCTGTTGCAAGAACAGAGGTTGTAGAGCTTGCCAGCTTTTTCTTCGTAGGGTCTTGCCTCGACTTGTTGGCATTTGTTGTAGCCGATCTTTCGGTCCCTACCAAGGGGTTTGTTCTCCTACTCCTTGGCCCATTTCCTTATTTTACAAAGTACTGGACCCAAGCCATTAGGTTGCTAGTGTCCACCTAGGTCGTAGAACCGGGAGTGGAGATGGGGGTGGTGGTAGCAAGTGTTAGGAGGGTAGGGATGGGGGTGATCGGAACCTTGCCCTTGCCCTCTTGCACTACAGATGGCACAAACTTAGGCACATAGGAACTTGATCTTGGCCCTTTCTTTCTGATGGGGCTTGCGGGTTCTGGCTCCTCGTACCTAGACTACTGCTCAATGGACCTACGCATGGTGAGGGCCATGTCTTCCTCCTCTTTTTTTCTCAACTCCTCCTCCTCCTCTTCCTACTTTTTCTTTCTCTCCTCCTTGGCCCGTTTGGACTCCCTGCGGGCCCTTTGCAAGTCCACCTTTTCTTGTTTCCTCCTCTCCTCTTCCTGCTGTTGTCGTGTAGTTTTCTTCTTTGTCTTCCTGGCCTCTCCTTTGCTAGTTTGTTCTTCTTGTTCCTTGATGTCTTCCCCTTCACTTAGAATCCTTTTGCTAGAGTGTGCCTCCCGTTCCTGGTGGGGTGTCGACCTGCTTGGTGTTTCGTCCACCCCTTCTCCTCCTTCTTCCTACTCCTATCCCAAAGGTTCCTTGATGATTGCGATGAGGACTCCATCAAATTAGATGGTTGCAGCCTTTGAGGATGACGCTTTCCTTTTAGCCTTGATGGCATGAGATTCTCCTCCAGCAGGCTGCCCTCTCATTGCCAAGGCCTTTGTTGAGGTCTCAATGGTCTTTCTCACAAACTCATTTAGGTTGACCTCATCCAACGACCTTGTTGCAACACTCTCTCACAGGGGGATGTTGATGCAGCTCATTATGGAGTTGTATCTTTGGCTAGAAAATAGTGCGTGCACCATCCTGGCTTAGAGTTGGATTTCAGGATTAGGAAAATCTGCCAAGCTGATGCTGTCATTGGTGTGGACATTTACCTTGTCCATTCCTAGTAAGGTATATACGTCTATTTTCAGCTTCCTTTTTACTTTATTTACCAAGCCCAATGTCTTTTCCACTAGCTAGGGGTCAATTAGATTTACATTTGGCGAGTTTCCTCTGCCTCATGCACAATTATGGTGCCGTGGTTTCTGTGGAAAGTCCTTAGGAACTTTGCACAGTGGAAGTAGTCCACTCCCCGACTCACTGCTTCCACGCATTTCTGCAGATTGCATTGCTCGATGATCTACCTTACCACCCATTCTTCAATGGCCATGTCATCAAGGTTGAAGATATGCTGGAATTTGAACTGGTCGAAGGCTCGCATTTCCACCAAAAGTCTATATTTTGCTTGTTCTTCCTTTGAAAAAGACAGTTTACTAGTCTTTTCTTGGTGGCCTGCCATGATGGGTCCCTATCATGAAGCCATATTCACCATTAGAGGTTTTCAGAATAAGCAACAAGAAATGACTACATGCTTGTTGAACTGAAATGCTTGTATGTAGAAGTAGACTTTTCCTCCCAGTAGTCTATTGATTTTAACTTTTATCGACCTTTTCCTTAATCACAAGTCGTTGCATTTTACCCTTGCAATGTGTGCTTTTCCTTTATTGTTTTCTTTATGTGTTTGGTTTGATTCACCTTACCCCTTTCCCCTTTGCAATGAAAAGAATCCTTCCTCGGATGAACTGGGTAGAGGATGAAGGGCCTTCAACGCACAATCTTAGTGTTTTAATTTCTCATGAGCCAAGCATAGAAACTTGGATTATATTCTAACCAAGCATAGCCGTCCATATTGAAAGGGCAGATGCCAACATGTGTAATGTAAGTGAGGACATCAAGTAAGAAGTCACCAGAGGCCACTCTGCTAGCAACATGCAACTCCTCCTCGGTGAGGATGCGATCTAGATAAGGGTGTTCTTTAATGTGGTCTTCCATGGGTCAATTTACGGAGAGTAGTCAACACCCTCTATGAAGTTGGAGTGACATAGGTTGGGTCATATTTAGATGCTTTGATTGTACGTCGCTATTCAACACTAGTCATTATTTGGCATCCCTCTAGCTCCCATTGCAATTGTAGAGCGTACCATTTCTACAAGAAGAGGGAATTTTTGTCGACAAGTCATTGCAACTTCTCGATTTCTTGGTTTGTGGCCATGATCATACTCTTGCTATATGACATGATGAGACACTATTTGGTTGCTTGTTCCTTGGATACCTTGGTTTAATTAATTTTGCAGTTGCTTCAGAAGCTTTAATGAATATGAATTCCAACTCCTCCCAAGAGCAAGGGAGTGTTCGCACTTCCGTCGCTATAGGTTCTTCCAAGAGTCCTAGATCTAGTCGATCGTAGCTTTTAGCCAATGTCATGAAAGTAGCGTCCAAGCATCAGAGGCAGGTAAGCAAGTCATCCCCTGTATTTTTAGCTAAATTCGCGGCCAAGGTTAGAATTGAGCGCCACTCATAAGAAGGTTTAAGATCGATAGGTGGTTGAGGTTTGACATCACTAGAGAGGTCAGTAGTAGCTAGCGGTTGTCGCTTGGTTTGCTCATGAGTTTGTAGCTTGGCCTTATGCTTGATGGGCGTGGTTATGCTTGCAGTTGAAGTACTACTTGGTGCATTTGAGAGTTGAGGGGGCATCACTGGGACTACATGTGGTCGGTTTGTTAGTATAACAGGTTGCAAGTTTGGTTGATATATTGGACTATGCCCTGCTGAGCTAGGCCTTAGAGATTGCATGGCTTTAATGGCTTGAGTCACTTGTGGTTTGAGTGGTCCTGATGGGACATTTTATGTGGGAAAGCTTGAAGATGGCATTTGAGCAGTGCCTTTGGATGTTTGGGCTTTAGGCAACCAAATCCAAGTGTTACCCACATAGTAGCCTTGTGCTTGGAACAAGGCCTTGGGGACCCATTGTGGCTTGACCGTACACCGATCGGCCTCCTAGGTTTCGGGTGCAGATCCTTAGCCTTGCGAGGCCATGGGTTTCTATTCCTAGGTTGGACTCTCTGTTTAGGTACCCACTTGAACCGGGGTTCATTGGCTTCAGTGTTGGTTCTAGTGGGTTTTTTGCCTTGAGGCTGGGTAGGTTGTGACAAGTCTCGACCTCCCTCTTGAGACTTGGTGGTGGGTTTCTCTAGCGGTGGCTTTGTGGTCCGGAAAGAGTCACACTGCCCTTGCTGAAAGCTGTAACTATGCAGACATTACCCATGGCTAGGTGGATGCACTACGACTCATAGTCGACATGGCAAGAGGTTTACTTTTTGAAAGTTCGTCCTAACAATGATTCCACGTCTGCATTCTTAGTGTGGGGTAACACATAGAAGATTATTGGCATGCTTTTCAGACTCGATAGAAATTGCAACCTTGCACTTTCCCAAAAGTGTGTAGGGTTGGCTTCCATAAGGGGTGAGATTAGCAATAGTGGGCTACAACTGCAGTTGCCAATTTGGGTCCAATGGTCACGAGTCAAGATATTAAAATTGGCTCCCTCATCGATCAATGCGTTGATGGTGCATGTGTGTTTAGCAATGACTGTCATGCACAGGTAAGCTGGTGGTACTACTTCTTCATCCTCACCATCCACCTCAGTGATAGTGGCTACTCGTACGTGGATGGGGGATGCTAGCATTGGGGGATCATGAAATGGGTGCATGGGAGGGAAATACTTCTTTATGCAGATGCCAATAAAGAAGCCTATTCCCTCACCCTCTAGGGTTTCTAGTTCCACATTGCCAGTTCAGTTGATGGTTCGAACCTTAAAAGGTCCTAGCCCCCGAAACTTCAGCTTTTGCTTATCTCCTTTGACTGAGTACAGTAGTACTAAGTCACCCTGTTTGAAGTTGCACTACTTGACATGCTTGTCAAACCAGCTTTTGTGTCTTGCCTTCTTGCATATGAGAGCATGGGTGGCTAGAAGTTGGGTTTTCGTTAAGTGCTTGAGTTCAATCAAGCATTCCATCCATGCCCCCTTCCCATCCCATCTTTCTTGAAAGGAGATCTTGAGGCTTGGTACGAAGAATTCCAAGGGAAGGATTGCCTTTGTACCATATGTCAATCTAAAGGGGGTCTGATTGTCCTACTGCTGTCTTGTAAGCTGTGTGGTAGGCCCACAAGACTGCTCCCAATCATTGCGTGAAGCGGAGACAACCTTAGTTAGGATGTTTATTAGGATTTTATTTGTCAATTCAGCTTGACCATTTTCTTGTGGATAATAGGGTGAGTATTTTTGATGGATGATTTGGAAGGAGAATAGGAGGTGAGCTATTACTTTGTTGATGAAATGTGTGCCCTGGTCTCGCTGACTAGTTTTATGGCATAGCCGAATCGTGAGATCACTTACTCCCATAGAAACTTAGCGGTGGTCATAGTGTCGTTATTTCTCATAGCTCGTACTTTTGCCCATTTGGTTAGATAGTTGGTGGCTATGATGATGTATTTAGCCTGTGAATATTGTGCCATAGGATTAATGGGTCCGATAAAGTCAATCCCCCATTTCTCGAAGGGTGGTTGTGTGATAATTGGGGTTAGCTCCATGCGATCTTTACGGATAGGGACTTTAGTTCATTGGCACTTATCATAATGCTTCTTCACGAATCGCGCCGCATCTCGAAAGAGGGTAGGCCACCACAGCTAGGACTGCAACACCTTGTAGGCTATCACATCTCCATTGAAATGTCCTCCTGTGATTCCACCATGAGCCTCTGTCAGTATGCCATGCATTTCATGCTCACACACGCATCTCGTAGCAACCCAAGCCTGTAAAGTTGGCCTGTCTCTTTTTGTAGCTGTATTTACCTTCTTGTAATTGACACACACTCGAATCTTTCCATTTTTCTTTAGGATGATGACGTCGTGGGGTCTCCCCTTCCCTGGCCAAATCGACCTCCTTAACTTTGGTGGGTCCCTTGGTTGGTTTGCTTGCTTTCCCCTATCGTTTGGATCCTAGCAAGATCACCACCCTATCTCTCTTTTGGAACTTCATGAATCATTTTGGTAGGTCTTGTGGTTGTCATTGTTCGTCTGTCCATGTTTCTTTGCTCAGTGCATGTCATTCCTCCTTTAACCATTAACGTCGTAGGTGGACAGGTAGGTTTCCCTTAGTGCATTGAGTCTTGGGAGGTTGAGGTATTTCTGGGTCATTATCTGAGCTGACTTCCAACTCGGAATTGAACTCTCCCTCTTCTAGTGAAGAGGGGCTCTCTCCTGGTGGTCGTAGTTTAGAAGGTCAATCCATTTGCAGCAGTGGTGCATCACTTGGTTGGGCTAGGCTTGCTTGCTCATAGTCGATTGTGCCTGTGTGCTCCAACCAAGTTCGATCGCAGTCATTGTGTTTGAATCCTTTCCCTACTCTAAGTGCACTGTGCTTACGTGGTTTGGGGTCTACTCGTATTTTGTTTGATCATATGCCCCCTAGTGTCGTACTCTAGGATATCAAATTCCTTTTCACTCTCTTCACTGAACGAACAACAGTCCTCATATTCGTCATTTGAGCTATCTTTGTTCGGTCACTCTTGATTCTCCTGGTTTTGATTATTCCCTTCTTGTTGGTCGAGAAGTAAGGCCCAATTGTACTTCAAGTTCAAATCGTGAACCTTGGACCATCGCCATTCAGGCTCATCCAAGAGATCTTGGAGTGGCTTAAGGTTTGTTTGCCGGATTGCTAGACAACTTGTTGGTTAAGTATCCTAGGATCTCCTAGAGCTCGCATCTATTCCTCAGGACTTGGAATGCAACATGAGTGGGTCTTCCACATAGACTTCTAGTCACCATGCAGACTGGCACTAAAGGTGTGTCCTTGAGCTTACTGATTGCCTTGGTGGTTTGTTCATACTTCATAGTGTTTGAGAATGGTAGGGCAATGATGGTGGTAAGAACATGCATCTAGTCTCCCTCATCCTTAGGGCATGGGATATAGTTGGTAAGGGCCCCATGGGATCTCCTAATCTGTCCCTCACCCTTCAACATGGTGGAGATGGCATCTAGATGAATAGGCGTAGTTTTCTAGGTATCCATCTCTACTCTCATAGCCTCCATTCGATTGCCTTAGAAGATGAGGCCATTGCTCGAATCTTCTACAACCCTCGCGTTGCGCATCTAGGGTCGGCCTAGCAGGATGTCGTACTCCACTCCCTTCATGACTATGAAGTTAATAGAGAATTGGATCCATGCGATCTTTAGTGGCCAAATTTTTAGCACTCCGAAAGACTTCACCTTCATTTCATTTTCCAGTATGACTTTAAATCTAGCAGACTCGACCAGTGGGTCACCACAAGTTTGGAGTACCACCTGACTCAACACACTCACTCCTGCTCTCGTGTCCACAATCCCCTTTCTACTGAAGTCCCCTAGTGTGAAGAATGGTAGGATTGCATGATTTTCTGTGCCTTCCCAAAAGGCGTTGATATGCAGGGACTTAGGCATGGAGTGCAGCATCAGGCTTGGTATTTGAGTTTTTCCATCATGCTCAGGCAAGTTTGCGATAATTGGCTCATTTGGTTCTTCAACCCATTGTTTCAAATCTAGCCATAGCATTGGGTGCTGCCTAAGCAGGTTGCCTAAGCTTAGAGTTACATGGGTGGCCACCAGTGTATTGAGGAGGTTGTTAGTCACTTGCATCTCTCCTAAATCTGTGGTTTTTGGCCAATGGCCTTGACTGGTTTGCTGGCTTGGAGCTGTTAGACTTTGTCTAGGCTGCCCAGCTTGTGGTTCTATTACCTCCCTTGATGTTGGTTGTGCGAGAGAAATCGGGGTGCCTATGCTTGAGAGATCATCAATCTCGTCCTCTAGTATGGGCTCATCCTTCTCTAGGTACTCTTAGGACTCCCTCACCCACTCTTTCACCTTCTTGATGGCTTCAAGTTGGCGCTTTGGGTTGGGGTACTTCCCAACCTTAGCACTATCCTTCTCAACTGTCCCTAGAGCCAACGTTTCTTCCTCAGCATCAACGACTTTCCTTTCAGCCGGCAGTGTGGTGGCACTTTTGGTTTTGAGGGAGACCTTAGCATCTAGTCTTTTCTTCCTTTGTCTCCAAATCCTTTTTCCAATTGAGGTTGCATCAAGGTTGCTAGGCCCTAGCAATGATATGCTAGCCTGCTTTGTTTGTGCATGGGTCATGACATGCAATGGAATAGGTGTGGTCTCCCTGTCAAGTGTCTCGACACCGAACAACCCCAATGGAACCGATGGCTCGTCTGCTGAACTAGAGGATGGTTTTTGCCTAGGGCAGTCGAAAAAGAGATGAGTGATTCCACACTCAGTGCATCTTAGATCAGCCTTATCTCTATTCACTTGCTCTCTCTCGGGGCAACATGAAGAAATATGTTCTGGGTGACCATACCATTGGCTCCTAGGCTTGCCCTCCCAGGCCTCTGCCTCTCCATCTTCCTAATGCCATCATTGATATTGGTCGATAGTCTATGATGATAGCATATCCTTCCTCATCCTATGACACGTATGGGTTTACATATGGCTCATGGTTGCTAGGCTCGTCCACATAGTGGATTAGGGCATCACTCGTCGGATGGGCCACGTAGGGTTCCCATCTCTCTTCTTCTCAACAATTTCTCTATAGCCTCTTTTTATCCCCTAACTTACATTTTTTTCATTTCCTTTCTCTGTAAACCTTAGAAATTTTGAACCTTCAATTTCCTCTCTTTCCACTCACCACTATCATCATCAATTGACACACACCCAGATAGTCGTAACTCATAGTCTCATAGGTCACTTCTGCCTTTTGCAAATGCTAATAAATAATGTCATATCCCTCACTCACTCACTCAGCCTGTATGTATAGATATCTTGTCCCCTTCCTTGCATATGTATGTTTAATAAGGCACTAGTGGAAGGTCTTCTAGAGGAGTAGAATATGCGCACCATTGTACGTAGAGACCTTGTAGATCTAAGAAACTATAATATTATTACGCTAGGGTGCACACTAGCCAAAATCCATCCCTAAACCCTCAATGTTTATATATAGCTTTGATCTCCTCAAACTCTAATTAATCGAAGCTAAATACCTAAGAAAATCTAAGCTTCACTTGCCTCTCATGAAAGAACTTCCTTGCACCAACATCTCCTTTTTGCTAGACTGTGAATATCATCCTTTAAAGACACCAACTACGAACATCGTATTTGCATTAAATTGATTCAAAAAAATGGTAACAATATGTCAAGAAGATACAAATTGTTTGAAAATTTTACAATTTTTGTCTGACATTTAGGGGTTGTCACAAACGGATTAGGAAGAGTATATCCTAGGAAGATCAACTAACCTTATGTCATTTAGCCTAACAAGTTAGTTAAAGAAACTATTTTTATATGTTAAATTAATTGTGATAGGTAATTAGATAATTAGAAAACTCCATTTCAAATGGGATATGGGAGGAAGGATCCCCAATGGATCATCCTATGGTAGGGTGATCTTGGTAAGCCAAGAGATTTCCCATGGAACATTAGGTCAAACTGATTAGGAAGAGTATCCTAGGAAGACTAACTAACCTTCTATATATTTAGGAGCCCAAGATAAGACCTTTTCCTTATGGGTGAAGGGGTCAATGCATAAAGTCTCCCTCATTTCTCATCCTCTTTGAACCAAGTGTGAAACATGTCTACTTTAGTTTGGGTTGAATTGCAAAAGCGGTTGCTTGGGAGATCGACACTAGGCAAACTATTAGGTGACCATAGCACTACTTTGGGAATGTTAAATTTAGGTCGATACTTGTGGGAACAGTGTGAAACTTTCCCTACTACTAGGTAGAATCAAGCAACCTAGGCAACAAAGTGCATGGCATTTCAATGGAATTCTAGATAGCATCATCAAGAACGATCTCTTGATGGACTATCAAACCATGCCATCAAAGGGACTTTTGACAGGCACCTTATAGCAAGAATGTATGTTTTCTATTTCAACACACCTTCTAAAGCTTCTTAAGGCACAACTATTGGGGCTATATATAGGTCACCCTATCTAGAATAGGTCTCACCTATATATATATATAGATTGTGATCAATACGATGTAGTCTTTGCGAGTGTATATGGTGTCTCTCTTCTCTCCCTATCACATCTCTACATATCTTCTCTCTCTACATCTCAACATGATATCAGAGCTATCACGATTGACTACAACCAATTCCTTGAAGAAGATAATCAGGAATTATATCTATGTAATATCTCTTCAATCATTGATTCATGTTCTTTTCATGCTTAAATTTGACGTATTGTGTATGTTATGAGCATCTTATGTTATGAATTTTAAAGCATAGAAGAAGTTCACTTGATAATCATCAATCTCATCATTTAGATTACAGATATGTTGAATTGTAGATATGCCTTGCTTGGACACCCTAAAAGTTTCTATTTGGGAAACTCTTAAGGAAACACACAAGCTTTCTTCCTATCAAATCCATGCTCAATTTGGAGTTTTGTGTCAAAATTTATGTCAATTCAGGTAAATTGGACTTGAAATAATAAAATAAATAGGACAATAGCTTTTCGTGCAGACTTCTACGATAGAGGTTTTGTCACAATTACTCACTCTTGTGTTTGTGTGTTTTTGCCAAAATTAGCCAGATCATAATCTATTCTTGGCCAAAAAGTAAAGCGAGAATGTTTTGAGTGTTGTTTATATTTATTATCTATGTTTGACTGATTTTTTCTCTCACATGTTTTGTTTATTTTGGGTCCCTTTATTCTTGCCCACATTTCATCTATCTTGGGTCCTTTTCTTTTGGAGTATGTTTTTTGAACTAAACATTTTCCTTACATCACAACTTCTATGTACGATTTGTTGTGTTGCACTTTCATCTCGTCATTTCGTACATGGTGTGCAAATTTTATGATCTTATATTGTACGTATTCTCTCAGCCAGCTATGTTGAATTTGATAATTGTCAATGGATTTCCTTCTGGACAACATTCTGTTCCTCACTTTCAAGGACAAGGATTCCTTAGGTGGAAAGTAAAGATGTTGCTAATTCTTGAAAGCGATGACTTGCATGATATTGTTCTTGGTAATTATGAATGTCCGCCTCAACCAATTGATGATAGTACCCTTGTAGCTGAAGGATCTATATTTGAAGAATGGAAAACTATTTATAATGAGTGGGTCAAAAAGCAACTCATCGGTATATTCTTTTTGCTCTTCAAGAATCTCTTATGCTTGATGTATGTAATCTTTCAACCTCACAATCTATGGGAGTATTTGATAGCAAATTTTGAGAAGAAATCTATTACAGAAATACTTTATCTATGTAGTTAGCTCATTGAGTTACAATACAACATTGGAACTTCTATGACAACACATATCGAATCATTCAAGAACATTATCAATCAACTTGCTACCTACTAGTGATGCTATTTCATGAAAGCAATTGGTAACACAACTTCTTGATATTGTAAAGGATCCTACTTATGATAATATTGTTACCATATTATCTAACAAAGATGGGATCAATTTTGATCAAGCTTGTATATCTTTGATTGAATATTCACAATGACATGAATGACGACACACAAATAAAGAAACACTTATGATCTCACAAGAGGACACGCAATTAGAACAAATTAGCCAAGCTTTACTTGCTTGAAGGTATCCCTTTCCACACTCTATATTTTTCCAAACCCAAATTGAATACTTATGAAATATTGTTTCATCTGACGATATTAAAGTCGATTCTAAAAATATAGAAGCAATTTCGAATTGGCCAATACCTAAAGATTTGCATGAACTACGTTCTTTCTTAGGTCTTGCTAGCTTTTACAGAAAATTTGTGAGAAATTTTTCATTACTTGCATTGCCTTTGACAAAATTATTAAAGAAATGTATTCTATATCATTGGTCTGATAATCAACAAAAGTCTTTTGATTTACTAAAACATGCCTTAATACATGTCCCTGTATTGCAATTACCTGCCTTTAATAGACCATTCTTTCTAGTGACTGATGCTAGTGGATCTAGAATATGAGCTGTCCTTATGCAAGATTCACATCCCATAGCCTACTCTAGCTGCAAACTTAAACCATCTAAACTCAAGTATTCTATCTATGATAAGGAATTGCTAGCAGTAGTACAAGCTTTAGGTCATTGGAAACACTATTTAATGGGATCTAAATTCATGATTAAAACTAACCAACAAAGCATCAAATATCTCCTTAGTCAACCATAAATTTGCGATCGTCTTATTAAATGGGCTGCTTTTATTCAAATAGATGAAACAATATGTCATAAGTATTCAATTTGGGTTTGAAAAAAATCACTCTTTTTAGAATTAGCATATAATTGATTCTCTTTAAATAGTTTGAAAACCACGGATAAATGTTTATAATGCTCATTCTCATTTTTACTGAAAACCAACATGTCATCAAAGAAAACAACTACACAATGTTGATGCTTCCCAAATATGTGATTCATCATATGGCTGAATGTGGTTGGTGCATTAGTCAAGCCAGAAGGCATAACAAGGAATTCATAATGAACAAATTGAGTTCTAAATGCAATTTAAAAAATGTCAGGTGTGAAACAAAACATGTGGCAAATCTACCAAATCAAATCTCAATCATTAAGTACAAACAACATTACAATACATAAGAGGATTTTAATAACTCAATAGATTGAGAAAGACAAGAGAAAAACGCACGATTGGGCCCAACCCTCCCCATGGAAAAAACTATGGTTTGCCATCATTAATTATATATTATAGTTTTACATGGATATTTACATTCATATCTTACAAATAATTACAAAGAAAATATAAATATCAATTGAAATACAGAGTTTTAAGAGTTAAGAGGTATCTTGTAACAGGTTACAGTTGCTCTAGAAACTTCCGTGCTCTAAATCTTGACGTTTTAACATCACCATCGCATCCGCAGCATGCCAAAACCCCCATAATGACTCTTGAAGCTATGAATTCTGATTCTGGATGAGGGAGAAACGAAAGAACTAAGTTTTCACCCTATTCTCTTGTTTTACGCATGATCTTGTTGCTTTTATAAAGAAAGCTAGAAATGCCTTCTAAACTTAACCACATTAAGAAAATAACAAGTATTCCATAAAGAAATATTATTTCAATAAAAGCATATCTTAAATCTCATATTCTAAAATAATCTATATTAAAAATAAATTATTAAATAGTACTAAGGACAATGTTCTAATTATTATTAAAGAAGTTTAAACTTATAACTCACAAATAGAGTAATAATTTCAATAATAAACTTTACACTTGGACGTATGCTAATGCCCAATGCTACCCAAAGCCATTGCTACACAAGGGACATTTAATCAATCCCTATATCACTTTTTGGTGATTCTTCCCTGCTTGAAATACCATGAGCTGTTCCAGAGGCACCCAAGTCATGTCAGATCCCTCGATGGAGTATGTGCATGTAGCAATGGTGCTCACAAAGTCTTCCAAAAATTGAAGGGGGGATCCAGCGATGAGAGCACGCTTTCAAGGTTGAAGTTCTTAGAGAAAACTTGGAATATCTCATCACCTTGGTTGGCAAAGATAGTCTCATGGATCCACTCATCAAAGTGTGCGAGAGCATCCATCATAGCAGGTAGGTGGGATGTGGTGGATATAAAGAGATGAAGAGAGAAAGTGTGAAATGAAACAATGAAACAAGAACTAAAATAGTTCTACCTTAAAAACCTTAAGTTTTAAACCATTAAGGGTTGTTCGCATACGATATTTAGTTATGGCTTTACTCTTTGTAAAGTTTATATGCATATGTAAATGTGTTGATGTGGAAAGTGTATAACAAATGTATGATTTTGCATAAATACCATAATTTTTAAATATTATGAAAGGTGAGAAGGATCGAAGCTTGCACGCGAGCTATGGCGGGAGAGCAAGAGCAAGAAAGAGAGAGACAAGAAATGGGAACTCCAACAGTCACAATGTGTGACCGGGCCTTCCTTTATTCAAACTGTCACTAAAAGAATAAAGAATAAAGTGACGTGACGGGCGCCCGCCACCTGCAGTGTGCAGTGGCGGGTACTGTCAGTGTAGTAATACATGGGGCGGCACGGCGGAGGCGCCTTTACCCCCAACAACCTCCCACTTAAAGGCGAATCTGCCCTAGTGAGAGAGAAAAGAAAAAAGAAAAGACAGTACAAATGTACATAGGTACAAGGGATGAGGAAAGGTGACATCTCATCCAACGCCCATCAACCTCCTGAGGAAGGCAAAGCGCTCAGTAGTGAGGCTCTTCGTGAGTAGATCTGCAGGATTCTCGTCAGTGGAGATCTTGACAAGGTCAACAGACTTGTCCTCCACAACACCACGTATGAAGTGATACCTCACCTCAATGTGTTTCGTCTTCGCATGGAAGACCGGATTCTTAGCCAACTGAATGGCACTCATAGAATCCGAATGCAGTGTAGGTGTAGCATCAATCCCAAGGTCAGCAACTAGACGGCCTAACCATATGGCCTCCTTGCAAGCCTCAGTGGCTGCAACATACTCGGCCTCAGTGGTAGACAAAGCCGTATATTTCTGAACCCTAGACATCCAAGAGACAGCCCCTCCAGCATAGGTGAATACATAGCCAGAAGTGGACTTCCTACTATCTGCATGTCCTGCATAATCGGAGTTAGTGTACCCCACGACCCCTGTATCCTGGCTGCCATAGCAAATACACATATCTTCTGTGCCCTTCAGGTACCTCATGATACCCTTCACGGCATCCCAATGTCTGCTGCCAGGTGTAGCCATATAGCGTGCCACAACACCAACTGCATGCGCAATATCTGGACGAGTGGCTATCATGGCATACATCAAACTGCCCACAGCTGAAGCATAAGGGATCTTGGCCATCTCGGCCCTCTGCTCATCTGTCTGCGGACAATCGGCCTGTGATACCTTCACATAAGAAGGTAATGGACAGCCAATAGGCTTTACGTCCTGCATGCGGAAGCGCTCAAGGACTTTATGAATGTACTCCCACTGCGAGAGATACAAAAGCCCCTGATGCCTATCGCGCTTAATGCGCATCCCAAGTATATGTGAGGCCTGTCCCAAATCCTTCATCTCAAAGCTCTTCTTCAGCTGAGATTTAAGAGCATCTAGCTCATCATGAGCTTTCCCTGCTATCAGCATATCATCAACATAGAGTACCAAGATAAGCAAACTGCCATCACGGGCTTTCTTCGTATAAAGACACGGATCCATAGCACTCCTGCTGTAGCCCTGTGACTGTATAAAGGCATCAAACTTATGATACCATTCCCTAGGTTCCTGCTTCAAGCCATACAAGCTCTTCTTCAACTTGCACACTAGGTGCTCCCTGCCAGGTTCTGCAAAGCCCTTAGGCTGATCCATATAGATCTCATCATGCAAGTCCCCATGTAGAAAAGTCGTCTTGACATCCATCTGATATAGATCTAAGTCAAGCTGTGCAACCAAAGCCAAGACTAAGCGCAGGGTGGTCATCTTAACCACAGGAGAGAAGACCTCATCAAAGTCCACACCATGTTCCTGCTTAAAACCCTTTGCTACCAATCTAGCCTTGTATGCCGGCTTGGGGTGTCCAGGGGTACTTTTCAGCTTGTACACCCACTTGCATGGCAAAGCCTTCTTGCCCTTAGGCAAGGCAACCAAATCCCAAGTCTCATTCTTATGCAGGGAGTCGATCTCAGACTGCATAGCCCTCTCCCAGGAGTGATTGTCACCCCTGTGCATAGCCTCATCATAAGTGAAAGGCTCTCCTGCATATGTAACCAAAACATAATGCATAGAGGGCTGAAATCTGTCAGGTGGACGTCTGTCTCTAGCAGACCGTCTCACCGCAGGCTCTGCTGGCTGTCTAACTACCTGTCCAACACCCTCGCCCTGTGGAGAAACTGTTGCAGGCTGTACTACTGGTTGTGCTGGAGCTCTAGGCTCCTCCTGAAAGATCACTCTGCGGATCTCAACCACCTTCTCAGGCTGCCTGTGCATCTTGTCTTCATGGAAGACGACATCATGGCTGCGTACTATTTTTCGCACCTGCGGATCCCATAGGCGATAGCCCATCTCTCCTGACTCACCATAGCCAAGGAATATGCATTTAATGCTCTTTGGATCCAATTTACTCCTCTTGTCCTTGGGCACATGGCAGAATGCCTCACATCCAAAGACATGGAGATGCGCATAAGAGGGTGGCTTACCAGCCCAAACTTCCTCTGCAACCTGGAAATCCAATCCACTGGAAGGCGATCGGTTTATGACATGCACTGCCGTACTAACTGCCTCAGCCCAAAAACTCTGGGGTAGGCCTGCATGGCTAAGCATAGAGTGCACACGCTCCTGAATAGTCCTGTTCATGCGCTCAGCCAAACCATTCTGGGGTGGGGTGTAAGGGGCGGTCAACTGACACTTAATACCCCTGTCATCACAAAACTGCTCAAAAGCATATGAGACATATTCTCCCCCATTATCTGTCCTAAGGCATTTCAGCCTGTACCCAGTCTGGTTCTCAACAAGAGCAAGCCATCTCTGAAAAACTGCCAAGACATCGGACTTCTGCTTTATGGGATAAGCCCACACTTTCCTATAAAAATCATCAATGAAGGTAACGAAGTACTTCGCGCCACCCATAGACATGCAAGGCATAGGCCCACAAACATCGGAATGCACCAATGCCAAGGGCTCACTCATGCGTGGCCTACCCGATTTCTTATGCGTAGACCTATTCTGCTTACCATAAAGACAATGATCACATGAGTCAAAACATGCATAATCCAAAGGCGGAAGATACTGCAAATCAGATAACATTTTCATTCCCTTTAAAGACATATGCCCCAAACGGGCATGCCAAAGTGATACATGTGGGATAGAGCCCACTGCCAAAACATGGTCTACAGAAGACCCAGATACAACAAGAGGATAGAGGCTGCCAGCCTTGGCGCCTCTAGCAAGCACAAGTCTGCCTTTGGTAATCTTCTAGGCAGAATCCCCAAAACAGACATGAAACCCTGCATCATCCAACTGTCCTGCAGACATAAGACTGCGCGTAAGCACAGCTATATGACGTACATCCCTAAGCAAAAATGAACTGCCAGTGGAAAACTGCAACTGAATATCTCCACAGCCCACAATATCAAGAGACCTGTCATCTCCAAGTCTGACTGATCCAGATACAGTACGGTAAGAGTGAAACCACTCACGGTAAGGCGTCACATGGAAGGACGCACCTGAATCCAATAACCAGCACTGTGCATACATACTAGGTATCTCAGTCAAGTGTGAAGCATCAGAAGAACTAGCTGCAAGTATAAACTCATCACCACCATCGGACTCCTCAGTCTGCATGACATTAATTTCCTCAATCTTGACGCTGGACTTCGCAGGTACTATGCTGCGATCAGAGGACTTCTCCTGCACTTTATCTTTCCCCTTATCCTTGCGCTTCTCATTGCGCAACTCATGACACTGTGGTCTAATATGGCCCTTTTTCCCACAATGATGACAAGTGACATTTGCATTGCGCCCATGCGACTTACTACACGACTTGCCACGAGATTTAGACCGACCTTTTGCGAGTCACGGCCTCGGCCATTACCACGGTCATACCTGTCATTCCTGCCTCTAACTGTCAAAGCATGACTACCACGAGAGGCATCCAAGTTTTTGCGATTCACCTCTTCCTGAAGAAGAGCACTCTTAACATCTGCCAATTTTAGAGTAGCACTAGAGGCACAAAGAGCAGTACGGAAAACATCCCATGACTCATTCAGAGTCCCAAGCAAGAAAAGAGGAGTTACTTCCTCTCCAAAGGTGATATCCTGCGAAGTCAGGTTCTTCAGTATAGCATGGAACTGGCTCAAGTGAGCAGACATAGTCGCATTATCCTTCATGCGCAGATCCATAAGCTGCTTCAACCAGTACATTTGACTCGCCGAACTTTTCTTATCATAAAGATTCTTGATCTTATTCCATAGATCCCATGCACTCTGTGCTTCCTCAAAGACATTATAATGTACCTGTTCAGTGAGAGACAATACAATCGTGGACTTGCATAGCTCATCAAGTTCAAGCCAGTCGTCATTGTCCATAGTTTCAGGCTGCTCTCCACTCAACCGAAGTGGCTTAATCTGATATTTCTACACCAAGACCTGCCAAATTTGACTCTTCCAGTAAGAGTAGTTGGTATCATCCAACTTTGTAATGTTAAAGATGGCACTATCATGCGAAGGTGACGCCATTATGCAGGCTGGAAATGCCCAAACAGTCCAAAACTGCTTGCTGTTTTACTGCAGAAACTGCCCAAAAATGACCAAAACGGGGTCCAAAGGGCGAGCAAAGTGTGCCAAAAGTCGCTGCCCACTTAGTACTAGGTGCGGTACACCAAATCAGGATATTTCAGCATGAAAAGTACACCTCAGTCCACCAATAACTGCTTGCTGTAATAAATTGCATGTATGCAGTCTAGAGAGCAAACTGTCCCAAAATAGGATCCAATGTCAAGCAAACAATGCTAGGTCCAAAGCCGGCATGAAACGGACATAAGCAAGGCCAATGACAGTGAAAAGAACATGAGCTCAACACCGAAGCATATCAAAATAACATCTGCCAGTGAAAGGCACACTCCCAGCCACTCTAGACAAAGTGTTCCTGTAACTGCCAAAACCTGACACAAATAGGTGTCTGCTCAAAGAGAAAGATCCAAAATATGAGACTCACCTCATAAGCATCTTGTGAACCAAGAGTACATAAATGCATATCCATAAAGATCGGAGTATGATCCCAAAGTCTCAATGCGTATGTAGCTGCTCAAGACATAAACTGCTCCAAATACATGTAAGTGCTCCAATAGCATGCAACTGTCAAAGGTCAAGCAAGCATGTAAAATGCTCCCACTGGCACAAAAGGTGTACAAAGCGAGCTCAGAAGCTCAAACAACCCAAGAGAAAGCACCAGTGATAAGTGACCTTGTCAATGCATCAAGCGCATCCAAGAGAGCATGACATACATGAAGCACCGGTCGTATTAACCATGAAGCAATACATAAGCCCAAATAAGCTCTCGATCAACTCAATGACATCCAAATAGCAACCAAGATCAGTGATCAAGTAAGCCGGGAATACTCAAATACATCCAAATCCAAGCTCCAAATGTCGGTATGGCATACACGAACCAAATAGCATATGTCACGAACCAAAGCATGTAATGCAAAAGCCTAACTGTCAAGCAGAGACATGAGGCATAGGCGGTCCACGAGCATGCCAAGTTGGTCCAAATGCTAGTGAAGACGGAGCTAATGCGAAGCTCAAAAGCATCCCATAATCTCATACATATGCTCCAAGCCGTCCCCAAATGTCAGAGACATCATGCCAAAGCTCAAAGCATACATCCGGTATCGGTAGGTAAGTGCCAAAGCATGTAAAGTACCTTCAGCCCACTGTTATTCCAGCATGTATTTACTGTTCTAAACAGTAGATTTCAGCCCCGAATTCAAGCCAAAATCATGGTCAAACCAAAATGCATACATCCCCAATACATCCGAGTAGGAAGTAGACCGCATACGGGCATCAAATAAGGTAACCGGAGTAGAGTATAAGCATCAAATGCCAATGCCAAGTGTGGCTGCCCTATTTCCAGCACTGTATAATAGTAAATAACAATCCCAAATCAGCCAATATTTTAGGCCAAAATCATGGCATAATCATGTGCATACATTCCCAAGGCACTAGGCATCATGTAGACCGCATACATGCATCAAATAGCACAACCGGAATGGAGTATAAGCAACAAATGCTAATGCCAATGGTGCTGCCCTATTTTCAGCCTGTTATGACAGTTTATGACAGTCCCAAATCTGAAGAAATCAGCCCCGAATGATCAAGACCAATGCCCAAAGCTTGAATGACATCAAACATGAAGTCTATAGCCCTCTTGATCAAGGTAGAGAGCAAGAAGCAATGGTCAAGTGTGGAGCTGAAGTAGATGAGTGCTCACAGCCTGGAAAAAAATGATGCAATCTGCCCTGTTGGTGCTAAACTTGCTGTTGCTCCACATGGGCTGAAAAGGGGGTAATGGGGGGGCTCAAGAAGGGCCTATCAAAGGTCTATGACAAGCCTCTTTGAGCCTTGATAGGTGTAAGGCACAATATGAGGGGAATAAGCTTCAAGAGTTTGAAGCCATGGCTGCCCTTGCTGTTTGCAACCTGTAGAATGAAATAAAACCCTGAAAGAATGATCAAATACCTCAGTATCAATGCCTTGAAGGTGCCTCAATAGGCTGGGAAGGTGCTCGGGAAGCCGGGGAGTGACGGGAGCTCGGGGAGATCGGATATGGCTGCCAGGATGGAGATCCAATGCGTGAAGCGAGTCGATGCGAAGGTCGGGAAGCACCGAGTCGAGCTCGAGCAAGAGAATGCCAAGCTCTGATACCAGTTGAAAGGTGAGAAGGATCGAAGCTTGCACGCGAGCTATGGCGGGAGAGCAAGAGCAAGAAAGAGAGAGACAAGAAATGGGAACTCCAACAGTCACAATGTGTGACCGGGCCTTCCTTTATTCAAACTGTCACTAAAAGAATAAAGAATAAAGTGACGTGACGGGTGCCCGCCACCTGCAGTCTGCAGTGGCGGGTACTGTCAGTGTAGTAATACACGGGGCGGCACGGCGGAGGCGTCTTTACCCCCAACATATTACAAGTTTGTAAGCAACAATATTCTATTGGCCAAAAAAATCCAAAAATTTAGAAGTGTTGGACATTACAACTTGTGGTGTTGGGATTTTTAGGAAGACTCTACAATTTCTAAAATATATGGAGCCACATGCTAGTAACAGTATCCTCAGCTTGACTCAAATTTTCCTGCCATCTAGTTTAAAATAGAAGCTAACAGGTGGATTCTACATTGACATTGTAATTTCCTGGCGCATTATACTCAAGGGCCAATCATCCTCCACTTGCAACACTTTGGGCTCGCGGCCCTCACAAATGACAGTTGTTGAGATTCAACAATCACACTCACTAACAGCCTCTTTGTATGGAGCTTCAGGCATTGACATTGTAATTTCCTGGCGCATTATACTCAAGGGCCAATCATCCTCCACTTGCAACACTTTGGGCTCGCGGCCCTCACAAATGACAGTTGTTGAGATTCAACAATCACACTCACTAACAGCCTCTTTGTATGGAGCTTCAGGGCCAAGGACATGCAGGCTTACCTATCCCATATGCACAGTGGTGCCTACTGTAGTTTCCTTCTTTCCTATAAAGCATTGTACTTTCTTCCTTTTCTTAATGCAATGATAGTACTCTTTCCTTATCAATAAAGTGTCAGTGTCATTGTCCACATACACAAGATTGTGTTTATGAGTCCAAGTCTCAATCTTGGAACCTAATCTACTTGTGTAACAAACAGTGTCTTTGTCTCCTCCATCATGAGTTTATTCTTCTCCTTCCATCCACCATAACTCACTACCATGTCCTAGATCCTGCTCATTCCGACATGGTATCAGAGCCCAGTAGGGCATGGCATTACTTCTCCAGCCTCTCTTGATTCCTCTCAACCTCAATCCAGCTTAGTGTCAGTGTATGATTTTTTTTTCTCAACTTCATCTTCAGCCAAGCTTGTGGCAGCCATAGCTAAAGAGCACATAGCTCTGATTGAGGACCTAGATCTGCATCTACAGGCCATATCTCAAATCGATTTCTTCTGCAAAAGTGTTCCGCACTCCAAGGCACTTCATTGTGGCACATCAACCCTCAACATCAGGCGCATCAGAGAGTAGCATTGCAAAAATTCGTTGTCAGTGTCAAATCTGCGCTTCTTCCTGTTCGTACTGTCTGTGCCATTAGCACGCGACGAATTCCAGGCTGCAACCATGGGGCTTTGGAAGGCTATGACATAAGTTTCCTATACATGCAAAGTTTGGGAAATGATCAACTACAGCTCCTGTAATCTGCAAAAAACTAGGCCCCTGTCTGAAACCCTAAACTGTCAGCCATAGCCAGTTTCATCAAAGCTAAAAAATCTCATCATTTTCTTTCTCCTGCCACCTAGAGCAACCCACTGCCACTCTAATCTACTGTCCCAGCACCAAATCAAGGAGGGGAAGGACCTGAGAAGATTGAAGAAGGATCGATGACCTCGAGCAAGGAAGATTCAAGCTCAACATCAAGTCTCTACATAGTGTGTTTTCACACTACCATTACTTGTGTCTCTTGACACATTGTAATCTGCTCTTTCACTTGTAAAATTTGAGAATCTTGAAGCTGATTTGCTGTTGCTCTAGCCATCCAACATGGGAAAAGACTCTCCAAATGCTCGGTTCAAGGGAGTCGGGTTTCACACCTGGCAAACCCACATCAAGCTCATCTTGATGAAGAAGGGTCTCAAGGCCATCACAAATGGCAAAGAAAAGAAACCTCGAGATGCAGACCTTGCAGTTACTTGGTAGAAGAATGATGAAAAGGCACAAGCCCTCATTAAGCTGGAATTGGATGATAGCTACATCCATCATGTGGATGCTTGTGACACGTCCCATGACACTTGGGACAAATTGGATATCTTGTTTGGTGCACAGTCAAAGTCATCTAAGTATGGTCTATTGATTGAAATTTTCCGACTTGACATGAAGCCTCATACATCCCTGGCATCCCATCTAAATTACATGGAAAGTCTCCTAACCCAGCTTGCAGGGATAAAGCTAAAAATGGATGAAGATGCTTGTATTGGTGTCTTGTTAAAAAGTTTGCCTCCTGCCTATGATAATGTATCAACCACTCTAACCAATATGCCTGATCCTCAACTTGTTGATATTAAAGTCTCTCTGCTAGAGGAAGAAAAGAAACTTAAAAGCAAAGAAGAGCCTATCACTTCAAAGGATGAACAAATGTTATATGTAAACAACATATACAAAGGTAAAAATGAACCGCTCTTCTGTGACTTCTACAAAAGGACCGGACACACTGAGAAGTTTTGTCATGCTAGGAAGAGGTCCCAAAAGGCCTATCTTGCAGTTGTGAAAGAAGAAGAAGACCATGGACCCAAAGATGAAGATGAAGACCACTAGGATCGGAAGGACAAGCCTCATCAATCCTTCTACTCTCATTACTCTGATAGACTGTTTTAAAAGCCTTGTATTTCCTAGCCCTAATGCTTCTTGCCATAAGCTTTGTAAACTCCTCATGTAACTTGGTACAGTCCCTGTACACTTTGTGAGGCCCCTATTACAGCTTCTGGATGTCCATCATGTTTTGGTGCCCACACTTAGCCTTTTCTGCGATAGCCTCTGGTGTCCACCATGTTTGTGGTGTGCCCACACTTTGTAGGTGGTTCTCATTACAGCCTCTACACACTTTGTGCCTTTCTAGTTGTGATTGAGGAGGGGTGTTGAGATTCAGCAATCACACTCACTAACAGCCTCTTTGTATGGAGCTTCAGGGCCAAGGACATGCAGGCTTACCTATCCCATATGCACAGTTGTGCCTACTGCAGTTTCCTACTTTCCTATAAAGCATTGTACTTGCTTCCTTTTCTTAATGCAATGATAGTACTCTTTCCTTATCAGTAAAGTGTCAGTGTCATTGTCCACATACACAAGATTGTGTTTATGAGTCCAAGTCTCAATCTTGGAACCTAATTCACTTGTGTAACAAACAATATCTTTGTCTCCTCCATCATGAGTTTATTCTTCTCCTTTCATCCACCATAAATCACTGCCATGTCCTAGATCCCGCTCATTCCGACAACAGTAACATGTCTTGATCAAGTCATGTATTGATCAAGGCACAACCATTTACCCTTGAGCATCCTCCATCTACGATACTTGAAAACTAGGCATAAAGTTTGTCTTGATCAAGGCACAACCATTTACCCTTGAGCATCCTCCATCTACGATACTTGAACACTAGACATAAAGTTTGTCGTGCGAAAAAGTACATGTAATTGGAAAGGAAAGTTAGCCAATTCATCCCAAAGTAAGATAATAGTCAACTAAGAGAGAAAATTTTTACCTGAAACGTATTTTTTATGACATACATGCTTTTGGGAATCTCCTACACCTTCTTTTCCTAAATGGTCACAGGAAGCACAACAACAGTTGTCAAGTACAACTGGCTTCATAGAATTCAATATGTCTACTGAAATTTTTGTGCTACACATGTGCAAAATGTCGCTACTACACAATGGCCATTCTATGCTATTGAGATTCGATATGTGCATAGACTCAAGGGTTTCATATTCTCGACTCCCCTTGGGTAATATGTACTTGGAGTCATAGAAAAAAACAAGGTCCTCTGCGAGTTGCTTAGCTGTACGCCCCTCAAAGAGCAATCTACCAATTTCGAGGTGGTAACACTTAAAAGAACTAGTGAAACTCTCAACATTTTGAGACTCACAGCAATCCGAAGGATATACATTTGTAAATACAAGACAAGTTGTTACATAGGTATCATGAAAGTTCTCATTCTCAATGAGTTGCAAATACTTAATGTTTGCAATGTTTCATTGAAAGGGCATAGTGGGTGCAATGTGTATTTGTTTTTGCATGAATATATGTTGTACAAACACCTCTATTACAAGGTGAGAATCAACATTCCTTTGTCTGAGAGCTAAAATTTTACCCTTCCAGTGCTTTGATACACCTGCAATTGCATATGCTTTCACCCTGAAAGCTCCCTTCATACTTGGACGCATATGTACCCAAGACAAGCAATGATATGTATCAGTGATCCAATTCCCTTCTTCATCTTTTCTGTTACGTACTTCATACATTGTATGAAATGTGGGTATTATAGAGTTGTTGTTACAAGGATAGCAACCACATGGCATGCAAATTTTAATAGGCACATTGGATTGACACCTGAGATATTCTAAGACTCAACACATTGTGTGTTATATGGATGATATGATACAAGAAATTCATGGATCATTGCCAATTGGCATGGAGACCCAAATGGACACATAGGGCCAATAAAGCAGAGGATTTTTGAACCATCGACTTCTAGCAGATCCATATCATCCAACACAAAGGAATCACTCACAACATCAAAATAATTGATGGAGAATTATATGCTTCACCTAAACCTTGTACAATACCTGCATGTACAAAAAACACATGCATGAATACCTTTTAACAAAAATACTTGCATGAATCCCTTTTAGCAAAATATATCTAGATAACTGCATGAATAGAAGCAATACAAAACATGGCCAATTTACTTATAAGCTGATTTGCTGAAGATAAGATTGAATCATTGCTAATCAAAACACATTGCAAATGATGGACACAAGAAAACATCAATCCCATAAAATATAAAAGTCACTAATTAAATAAATAAATTTTGGCACCACAAAATATGGTAGATTTGCCTGTAAATTGAGCTACAGAATCTCTGCTTTACCTTGTGTAAGTGCTACAACAACAATTGGTCCTTAAGTTAGAACTAGCATCAAACCCTATTATAAAGATAGTAGAAAAGGGATAATGCAGAGAGGAAGAAAGAGAGAGTTTGTGTGAGTACACGGGAGAGAGAAAGAAATGAGCACCTATCCAATCTTGCCCAAATTGATCTCTGTAAAAGACAATTTTGCAAGAGTTAGTATTTACATGAAGGTATACTGAAAAAAATAGTGAAAAAGAGGAAACATAGACAGAGAAAGAGAGAGGAAGAGAGAGATAAGCACTTATGCAATGTCACCCAAAATGATCTCTGCAACAAAACAATAACAAGGGTTAGAACTAACATTGTGTTGTATTGAAAAGATATCAGTAAAAAGAGAGAGAGAGAGAGATTAACACCTTTGTCTCTTGCTCCAAATAAACTCTGCAAGAAAACAACAATTAGAACCAACATAAAATTCTATTGAAAACACAACATAAAAGAAAAACAACACATAGAGAGAGGGGGGAAAGAAAGAAGAGAGAGATGAGAACCTCTATCTCCTGCCCCAAACAACCTCTGCAATAAAACAACAACAACAGTAAGAAACGACATCAAACCCTATTGAAAAAACAGTAAACAAGAGAAAATGCAAAGAGAGATGGGCACCTGTGTTTTGCCCAAAATCTAGAGCTGCGTGGAGAAGAAAGTGCAGAGGTAAGTAGAATGCTCAAAACCCTAATTAGTCTCAGTAGGGAGCTTCAATGGAGATGAACATTCACGAGTATAGAGAAGAGAGGGAAAGTGGTCTGTTGCTCAACTTTTGGGTCAAATTGATTTTGTGAGAGGGAAACAAACCAAAATTGAAAATTCTCCAAAAAAGGGGAAAAATACGAGGTGAGAGAAACTCAAATTTTATGTACTATTCATTCTCCCTTTTTTTAATCCCCCACTACCCCTTTTTTAAATAGAAAACCCAAGATTTGGAGAGAGAAGATTCACCCTCCATGGATGTCAACATCTAGCCTTCCTATTGGATAATCCAAAAGACCCACATCTTAAACTATATTATTTTTAAGGGTCCATTTGTGAGTTCATTTTTTTCCTAATGAGAGAGAGAGAGAGAGAGAGAGAGAGAGAGAGAGAGAGAGAGAGAGAGAGAGAGAGAGAGAGAGAGAGAGAGAGAGAGAGAGAGAGAGAGAGAGAGAGAGTACTTTGCTTCTCCAAATTTCACGTCCTTGCATCTTAATGAGTAGGTAATGCTGAGGCAAGAATTTCAAGTATCAACCATGGCCATTGTCTTTTAGAGAGGGAGAGAGAGAGAGAGGGAGGGAGGGAGGGGAAGAAAAAGAGGGAGAGGGAGAGGATATGGTGATAGAAATGATCATTTGTACTATGATAAGGATGTGCTAAGGAAGGATTTGAATAACATATTTGTCATATAATACTACAATATCCTTGCTCACACCATCATTGGCAAACATAACATCCATATCGTTTTCATCACAATACATGATATCTTATGTATCTCCTGTATTCACTATCAATGCATGCTTATCATGTGCATTCTGAAACTCTATATATAAGGAGTTCATACATGCATGCCCAGGATTCCCTAGCATGGGATGTGGGGAAAGTAATTTCCTAGTTATACATAAGGAATCTATATACACGTACCTAGGAAAAGTTAGAGAATTTTCTACATTCCAAGAGTTTTCCTATGTAGGAACTATTCAAAAAGGAACTATTCAAAAGCTCCTTGTGAAGGTTGTTATTGGACTTATCGCGGCTAGTTGCTAGCATAGAGAGCTATGAGTGTATTTACTTGATTCTAAAGCAATCTATGGCCATAGCATTAATTTGACTTATTTATAATTAAACCCTAGCCTTACTTATCATATAAGGTTTCATTTACCAAACTGCCTCTTGCAACAAAGTTTCACAACTTAAATGCGCATCTTAAATCTATCCTTTAAGATGAATCTCTATCATGTAGTGCAATCAAAACTATCCACGATGCCATGAAAATCTAGATGCAAGTCTTCCCTGACTTGATGATGCAATGAAGCATTTGCAAGCCAGGCAATTTACTCTATGGGTGACTTATATTTAGGATATGATCAGTTCTAGCTTGCATTAGAAAGCCAGGATATCACTACCATGAAGACACTGCTTGGATTGGTTAGGATGTGTACGCTTCCATAGGGAGCAACCAATTCAATGGTGCATATGATGAATGCTATGCATAAAGTTTTGAGGGAGTATATTCTTCAATTGACCTTACCCTTTCTTGATGATGTGCCAATCAAAGGATGTGATATCTATGAGAAGAATGAAGAGTTGAATGAGCATGGATGTAGAAGATTTATGGCTAATCATATTGCTGTTTGTAATATGATTTTGAGTCGTCTTGAAGAAGTGCATTTGACTTTGTTAGGAGAAAAGTCAGTTTTTTGAGTGGAGGAAGTATTACTTGTTGGCAACATGTGTGGACCATATGGGAGAAAGCCGTGCCAGTAAAGATTGATGCCATAAGCAAGATGTGGGAGGCATGTTTGAATGTATCTGCGGTGAGAAGATTATTGGGTGCATGTGTCTTTTACTTGATATGGATTTCACATTTTGCTCATGTGACTTTTACTTGATATGGATTTCACATTTTGCTCATGTGACTGAAAGTTTATATCGACTCTTGAGAAAATGAAAAAAGTTTTGGTGGGGTAAAGAACATATGAAGGCCGTTTAGAAGTTAAAGGGCTTGTTGATCTCAGCTCCAACATTAAAGAGAGAAAATTTGGAGAATGAACAACCTATTATTCTCACCATCATTACAAGCCCTATTTGCATTGGTTGGGTAATGGTTCGTCACAATGAAGCTGATGGGAATAGGTATGCCATTCAGTTTAGAGCAAAAGTTCTAAATGAACGGCAACAACTGTATTCTCTACCTCTATTGGGCATGATAGTAAATTTCTCAACTCCTAATATTGCCACGTTTTGGTGGGATTGCATATATAAAGTTAGTTAACCGTTATTTTCAATATATTACAAGTAGAGAAGACCCGGTGGCTGACATGTTTTCACGAGCAAGGTTTGAAGATGAAGAGGAGTTGATGGAAGATGAAGAAGATGACATGATAGGTGTTGAAAATGACTTTATGACATTAGGAAATGAGGATGTAGTTGCTGTTACTACAAGTACAAATCTGAAATCAGTAAGTATATCTATCACTAATTGGGTACAACTGTTGTAACATGGATTTCAATAGTAAGCAAAGAACTTACAGCCATGGAGAAGAGATGGCTAGTAGAGAGAAAGCATCATTAGTGTTATGCTGAGTGGTTTGAAGCTGAACTCAAAAGGATTAAAAGAAAAGCTAATGGGTTTTTCTTGAAAGATAAATATTTATGGAAGCATCAAAGAAAAAGAGAGGAGCTCTAATACATGTAATGGGAGATAGGTCTTCTAAAAAACAGGTGATGCAAGAGTTTCATGAAAGTTTATGGGATGGATTTAGAGGAGTTTGGGGCACATTTGCCAAGATTAAAGAGAAGTATTAGTGGCAGAACATGTATAAAGATGTGGATCATTATGTGGAATCATGTAGTGACTATCAAATGTATTCCTGGTAAAGCATAGAGATGGGTTGCAACCGATCTATCCATTGTCTATGCTTTACCAATAGGTAGTTGATTTGGTTACCATGTCTAGAGGTTTATGGAATATGAGATATCTTATGCTTACACGAGAAGACTTGACAAATCAAGTGGAAGGTCGAGCTCTTGTAGGAAGACTACTCAAACTGTTTGTAGGTTCTTATTGGAAAAAGTCTTTTGTAGGTATGGTTGTGTTGGTAAAGTGATTGCAAATAGAGGAGAATTCAATGCAGATGAGGCTTGCGACTTATTTTCACGATTGGACATCAAGCTGGCCTGCACTCCTAAAGCAAGTGGAAAAAGTGAAAGAGGTCATCATCCTATCATTACGGCATTAGCAAAGTCATGCAAGGGGAGAATGAAAGATTAGCCAAGAATGTTGCCCTTTGCTTTATGGGCTCATAATAGAACCACTCATAGTGTAGTTACAGGGTATGTGCATGCTGAATTAATGTATGGATAACAACCAATCATGCTTATTGCATTGCTACTATGAGTGTTCTACTATGGGAAGAGGGTTTGGATAAAGAAAAGTTGCAAGTCCTATACAATAGAAAGTTAGAAAGAAGGCTTGAAGACATTGAGACAGCCATGAAAAAGCTAAAGACTACATGGTTCAAGAACAAGAAGAGGTTTGACAAGTGACATAGACTTCAACCATGAGCTATTCAAGAAGGGGATTGGGTACTGGTTTTTGACAGCAGCTTTGGAAAATGAGCATAGTGCTGGTTGAAAGATGGAAAAGTGGTGGTTTGGTCCATATGTGGTAAGGTTTATTTTTTACAATGCTACCTATGTATTAAATGAGATAGATGGGAAAAATCTAAGGATTACAGTGGCTGGAAAATGTATCAAGCTCTTTAAACGTAGGGAGTCTTCAACATATGAGTTGAAGGATTTGGATACTAAGCATGAACATGAGAATATGAAACAAGAATAGGTAGAAGATGAAGATGTTGACATGGTAGAGAATACTTCTTATGACACTATAGATCCATAATACTTTGGCACATGCCAATGGATGTGCAGGTTAAGAGGGGGTGGATGTTGTGCTACTATGTGGACACAATGTGAAAAACTCTAAGGATTCCAGCGGCTGGAAAATGTATCAACCTCTTTAAATGTAGGGAGTCTTCAACATATGAGTTGAAGGAGTTGGATACTAAGCATGAACATGAGAATATGAAACAAGAATAGGTAGAAGATGAAGATGTTGACATGGTAGAGAATACTTCTTATGACAATATAGATCCATAATACTTTGGCACATGCCAGTGGATGTGCAGGTTAAGAGGGGATGGATGTTGTGCTACTATGTGGACATAGTGTGAAAAACTCTAAAGTGCATCATCATTCGGCTTTCTTATTGATCTAGAGAGTCAATGTCATATTAGTCATAGTGTTAGTGTTCGTAGTGTGGATGGTTCAAAAATACTAGATTTTTTAACAAATTTAGCCTATTTTTTATATTTTGGATATTATTTCTTGTAAATATCCAAAAGCTGTAGGCAACTTCTAGAATAGGATGACGTGAAAAGAAAGCAAATGGCTTTTAGCTATTTTTGGGGGACTCTATACAAAAATAAGGAATGATGAAATCATGCATATGATCGTAGTTTACATGCAAAAAACAATACTCCAAAGCAAGAGAAGAAGAAGAAATGATTTGGGAGAATTTTGACCAAACATCCTAGTATTTTAACCCTTGTTTCAAAGACAATGGAAGCATCAGATTGGAGGGCTCGGAAGCAGAGAAGAAGCTATTGTTTGATACACGTTTTTGATCTATAAGGGATTTATCTTCTAAGGATGCAGAAATAAATTGACAGGCTTCACCTCTATGAGATTTCTTCTACATCTTCTATTTCTTCAAACCCCTTCTCTTTCATCAATTTCTCTCCCTGAATCTCCCTTCACCCTAGTATCTCTTACTCCCATGGTAGAATTTTGACTCCAAACACTTCGACAGTGGACTTCCACTTCTCCTCATTCTAAGGATTGGTCTAGGGGGTGCTATGAGGATATGGATGTTACAACCATGTAGGTGGCTTGTACTCATTGCTCCCATCACAATTCTAAAGAAGGTTTCTTTGGTGCTTACTATATGGATACATTGATGCAATGTTTCCCTCTTGTCAATCGAGTCGATGCCCAACACCCACTAGATTTGCTACACTTATATGCAGTTTGACTCCTATCATATGAGAGTTTGCTTAGCCATCTACAAGTGGCACTCTTATGGGTGCACTTCAAGAGGTACCATTACTGTAGGTATACAATATATATAGATATATCTTATCTATGCTTAGAAGCATGGTCATAGTGGGAGAGAATATACATTAGACCCACCCATATACATACTTAGTGGAGCACAATACCTAGTGCCATTCACATAAATGATGAGGAGAAGAGACTAATTGTGTGTACACTGGTATTGTACGTATTGGATCATTAGAATATTTTACTATAGGGTAACAAGGACTACATAATAGTGTCATTATACGAGGAATTTTCAATAATCATAGTAGGTAATCATTTCTCCACTTGATGGATGATGGAGTTGATAAGCACCTACACGTTTCATAGAGGGTTGGATGCACACAAGGCCATGAAGAATGTCATAAGGAAGCCTGAGTTGCTAGGCCAAGAGGACTAGAGGAGGCTTACAGAGGAGGCCATGGACTTTCCAAGGTGATGGTGGAAACAATGAGAGGTAGGGAGGACACCATTAGAGGCAAGAGTCATGCATCACCTTGGGAGTGCCGGCCACGAGGACTACTTGGAAAACTTTGTAAGTTCTCATATTAGTTTTGTTTACTTTCTTATTTTATGTATTTCTTGTAGTAATAACAAAATTCTAACAATGCTACTTTGTCTTTTTTGTTATAGCATTCCATTACAAATCGTGATCCTACAAGCTTGGAGACATGATATGTAGAAAGACATGATTTCCTACACTTACTGATAAGTTATGCATGCATGGTAGTCTAGTAGTCACACCTCATTCATGTTTTCAATTGTTAGTCCTTGTGATGTATTGTGTAATCGGAAATGATCTTTGGTTATGTTGCAAACTCATTTTGATGATCCATTGCATTGGGAGGAGCTATCGGATGGTCACTAGCTATAAGTAGAGCTTGGATTCATGGAGCACCCCTCCCTTTATTAACCTTTGCTCCATACATACTCTTTCTTTTGATTGTATCTACTTTCCTTTATATACATCTTTCCTTTGTTGTATATAGCTCACATTTAGCCACTTTTATAGATAGTTTTCTCTATTAGCGTTTCTCCTCCATATCATTTGATGTAATAGTATCAAATGTGATGTTGTCATTGTGCTTATTTATACACTCAATGATTAATGGATTCCTTACTCTTGGAAATCATGATGTATATTTTTTGGTCGACAACATCTATATATTTCATTGGTAAATGAGTCCTTAAATAAATTTTAGTCCATGTGGCTAGAAGGGTGGTAGGGCTGCATGCCTTGCCACCAAAAATAAAAATAAAAATGTAGTCATTGTTATTATGAAGCCCTATAAAATTTATATTAGTATAACTTTTTGATTTTCAAGAATAAAATCATACTATATTCGAGTAAAATATCCTTAAGCAGTAGGACCATATTATTTTCCTTGGTAACAATATGAGAGAGAGAGAGAGAGAGAGAGAGAGAGAGAGAGAGAGAGAGAGAGAGAGAGAGAGAGAGAGAGAGAGAGAGAGAGAGAGAGAGAGAGAGAGAGAGAGAGAGAGAGAGAGAGAGAGAGAGAGAGAGAGAGAGAGAGAGAGAGAGAGAGAGAGAGAGAGAGAGAGAGAGAGAGAGAGAGAGAGAGAGAGAGAGAGGTCTTTCTTCATAAAGTATCCATAAATCCTCACATGTATTATAATCTAGAACACACCAAATTTGAAGAATGGATAGAAGAGAGCTTCAAGAATGTGAATCCTTCTTGACACAAATATACCTACTTGATAATAATGAGAAAGATACAAAGTCCTAAATTGAGGCACGAGATGATTACTTCATGGCTATTCTACTTAATTTATGAGTACATAAATATGTATCGACTATGAAGTTAATCTTTAAAAGAAGTAAATGTATTTAGACAAATTCGTTGAACAAATCTTTCTTTGAACAAGAGAAGGAATCATGAATGGAATATTAGTTGCCATAAGCCTTTAAATTTATCATGATTAAAGAGTTATATAGTTGTTTCTAGTTTAACTTGATGCTTAAAATCTTTCCATTCAAAGTTTCAAACTCTTCAAAAGTGTGTACCATCAACTTCAATGGTTTACTATATGTAATCTCTTACTATAATGTGCATTCAAGGTCTAGTTTTATAAACCCCATATTTATGTTTTTAGTATGAATAAAAACACACCCTTTTTCTTTTTAACATGTGATTGCTCCCCTTTAAGATACCTTGTATATGTGAAAACATTTCTAAAATAGAGTTCTAAAAATCCATTCTATTGAATCCATGGAATAGACTTAAACATTTATGAGTTACCTTACCAAGATCACCAATGACATCATTTCAATAAGTCAATACATTTTTCTAGGGGTATAATTTTTCTCTTAGTACCTATCTTGAGGCAATGAGGCCTACAATACTTGAAGATACCCCCATTCATACCAAACCTCTAGTGTGAGTGACCTTGTGAAGAACAAAAGACACTCTGGCATGAATAACCATTATGGAAGGAACTTTGTAGGCTATGGTATTCTATTGAATAATGGAAGATGAATGGATTATCTTTTACTATCATCCAAGGGAACAAAGAGATATACAACAAGGAATGTTCCTAGTGTGGAAAAACTGGACACCTGATGATGAATTTCCCTCCCCTATAAAACTCATAGTACATTTTAAGGCAACAATATAAAGATAAGATTACCTTAGAAATATAGATCAAAGAAAAGATAAATTCACACATCCATTCAAAATAATAGGGTTAAGTACAATATTCACTCATTTAGATGCCAACAACTTGCCTAGGTAAGTCCTCAAAGTTTTGATTGACTATGGAAGTAATTATTCTTTTCTATCTCAAAAATAGTAAACAAGTTGCATGTAGATACTAGAATGAGAAGGAAAATGATGAGACGAAGAAGAAGAATGAGAAAAGCTAAAAGAGGACAAATAAAGAAAAAATGGGAGGATGAAGGAGGCCATGGAAGCTTGAAAGGAAGGTGAAGAACCAATTTATAAATATACTCAAATGCCCTAAATTGGGTCTCTTACACCTTATATACCCCAATTAGTGTGACTAGATACACCACAACAGAAACGAGGCATAGACGCGCAAAGTCGGGCACGTCTATCATTGCGTCTATATGCGCGTGTAAAAGAGCGTGTAAATAGACATGAATTTTTGCATCTATATATCCGCGCAGATAGACACGTTTTCAGACGCATAATTATTAAACTACCTGAAATTGGACTTAATATAATAAAAAAACCAGAGTTAATAATTATTTTTGCATTGCTCTCTAATGAATGGCAGTTTCTCCAGTTTTGACAAGCCTGATATAAGTAATTAGCGGCAAGCGACACAAACCTTATTATACAATTAGTAGCAAGCATTGCATATATCTCGTAATTTCTCTACTTGAAGATGATAAAAAATACTTCCTTTTTATTATGGAAAATTCAATTTAGCTTTAAACTTGACTATTGATTCTTGAGTATGCACATGTGCGTATGATATTTTCCATAGAATTAAGAATACACATTGAATCATTAAGCGAATTAAGTATGTTACAGTGAATGATCCATCTCATCTTCAATGAGATCAGTCCTTGCTAAACTATCTACTTCTAGGTCTATGTTACCAAGAGGTAATGAAACAAATAAGTCTATCCCACTATTAGATGTGTTGCTATATTGCTCAATAACTTCATCATCATCAACCACATTATTGTCCTCTTCTGCGTTTCCTTGAACATCCTCGCGAGGTTCATCTTGTACTATATCACGCAAATCATCCATTATGGTGTCATCATGTACATCATCATTAATTGTTGGATTGTCGTCTACTATCTCTATGTCGGTAATATTACCATATATTAGTTTTGAACGATTAGATATAGGGATGACATACCACCATCGGTTATTGTTTACCATTAGATGATACACAAAATGTATTTGAAAAAAAAAAGCAAGAAACTTAAATACTTATTATATTGTGTATATGTATCACATGTATACATATAAAAAAATTAGCTTTTACATATATACCCGCTCGCATTATTGAGATAGTACTAATGTGTCATTCTTATTTTGGTGAAATTTTGTAGAGTCGATGATTACAAAACCACTTGGATGATGTTTGATTGTGCAATTGTAATATTTTTGCTGAAAATATTATGAGGCCGTGTGAAGTCTCGGGCAAATGACAATGCCGGCATTGTGGTCACGGACGGTGCGGTCTTTAAATGGTACACTCTCCACGGGCCAATTGAGACTTAGGAATAAGGTTTAATAAAAACCCGCGTTCTTCATGAGAACCTCCTCTTGGTAGGAGGCCAAAAGGATAATTGATGGTTATGGAAAATTTTTTATATTTATTATCGCTTCTTTCCCCCAGCCGAAGGTTGTGCTGGAGGGAAGGGAGTGAAGGGGGGAATGATGTCAAGATTGTGGGAGAGAAGGAAGGAGTCTCACTTGAAGCTTTCTTGCTTGCACAATGGGGGAAGACACACAAGGGTGGAGGCTGAAAACAGTTTTCCTCTTCTTAGTTGTGTAAGCCAAAAGAACTCAAATACAAAGAAATAGAAGAACCCTATATATGGGTCTCAAACCAAACTCAACTAACTAAGGTGGCATACTAACTGAGCCACGAACTAGAGTAGATAAGGATAGCTATCATGTAGCTATTATTCATGGGCGGTGTACCAACCGCGTCTGCAACTGACAAGTCGGTGACATAAATATACAACGGTCACCCTGGCGTATCACGAGTGGAGCTCGATATCTCAACACTCCCCCTCGAGCTCAATCCCAATTCCTGCACACCAAGCAGGTCTCTGAACTTGCGCAGCTTCTCTGCGCCCAATGCCTTCGTGAATATGTCAGCTACCTGATCCTCTGTGCTGACATAAACTAGATCAATAAGACCTAGTAAAACCCTCTCTCGCACATAGTGATAATGCACCTCAATGTGCTTTGTTCTAGCATGATAGACTGGGTTATTTGCCAAGTGTATACTGCTCATGTTGTCACAATAAATGACAATTGGCCCATCTGTAGACTGATGCATATCATAAAGTAGCTTATGCAACCAAGCTACCTCACATGCAGCCATTACTGCACCCCTGTACTCAGCCTCTGTGCTCGATAAGGCAACTGTAGGCTGTTTCTTGCTGCTCCAAGTGACTGCAGCACTCCCAAAAGAGAACACATATCCACTGGTAGATCGTCTATCAGAAATACTACCAGCCCAATCAGCATCAGTGTATCCATGCAACTGTATCTGAACCCCAGTCTCATAAAATAGTCCATACTGCAATGTGGACTTCACATACCTGAGTATGCGTCTAGCCGCATCCAAATGTGGTTTCCTTGGAGCCTGCATAAACTGACTTACCAATCCAACAGCATAACTCAAATCTGGCCTGGTAATAGTCATATAAATCAAACTTCCTACTATGCGTCTGTACATAGTAGGGTCTTCTAGAAGCTCACCTGCATCTGTGCTCAGCTTCACATTCTGCTCCAAAGGAACTGAAATAGGCTTACAGCCTGTCATTCCATATTTGGACAGCATGTCCAATCCATACTGCCTCTGCAAGAGCTGTATCCCACTTGGTGATCTAATCACCTCAATGCCCAAGAAATAACGCAGCTCTCCCAAATCCTTCATCTCAAACTTCTGCTTCAATAGCATTTTCACATGAAGGATATCTTCATCACTGTCACCTGTCATAATCAAATCATCAACATAAATGACAAGTAGCATAATACCTTTCTCTGTTTTTCTCACATAAAGTGAGAAATCTGCCTTGGAAATCTGAAAGCCAATAGTGACAAGATACTGTCCTATCTTGTCAGACCATGCTCTAGGTGCTTGCTTCAAGCCATACAAGGCTTTCTTCAACCTGCAAACAAACTCAGGATGAACAGCATGCACATAACCTGGTGGCTGCTCCATATAGACCTCTTCTTGCAAATCACCATGCAAGAAAGCATTCTTTACATCCATCTGATGTAAAGACCATCCCTTTGATGCAGCCATAGCAATGACTGCTCTTACGGTTGCCATCCTTGCAACCGGACTGAATGTTTCTTCATAGTCAATGCCATATGTTTGTGCATACCCCTTGACTACTAATCTTGCCTTGTATCTGTTCACAGAACCATCAGCATTGTGCTTCACCTTATAAACCCACTTACAGCCAATTGCATTCTTACCTTTAGGCAAAGGTACCAATTCCCATGTAGCATTTGCTTCCAAGGCATCCATTTCTTCATCCATGGATTTCTCCCATTTTTCTTTTCCCATGGCTTGCTCAAAAGAAGTGGGTTCTGGTTCCTGTATCACCTTGACCATATATGCATAGTGAATGGCTGTAAATCCATCATATTTCAGCCTATCCACAGGATACCTAACTCTGGTAGACCTGCGCAAAGTGGGTTCACTCCCAGGTGCTCTCAAAACATCCCTGGTCTTCCTTACTCCAGGTGTAACAATAGAAGGAATACCCAACTCATCATCAATGCTCTGTTCTGAGCCACTGGATTCACCTTCCACATAAGAGTGACCTGCATTCACATCAGACATGGGCTGATCAACCTTCTCTTTTCCTTTTCGTGATACCTGCATACCACTATCTGCATTGCTTTGAGAAGATTCTCCTGATCTCAATCTGCCTGTCCATGGCGAAGAATGTGAACCACTGCTAGAGGACGCTCCAGGTCCACTAATATTTTGTGACTGCTGCTGTGAATTCTGTGCAGCATTACCATTTTGTGCATCTACATCATCAATCACATTTACTGGTTTATACCAGCTACTCATCTCATCAAAAACAACATCTCTGCTCACTGTAAACTTACGAGTAGAAGGGTTATAGCATCTATACCCTTTTTGCTGCAGAGAGTAACCAATAAAGATGCACTTCTCAGCTTTTGGATCCAACTTGGATCTCAGCTCATCTGGCACATGTACATAGGCAATGCAACCAAAAATTTTCAAATGAGAAATATCTGGTTTCCTACCAGTATACCTCTCCTCTGGAGTCATTCCATGTATTGCTGCAGTGGGAGTCCTGTTCATTATGTAGACAGCTGTAGCAACTGCTTCAGCCCAATAAAAATCTGGCAAGTCTTTTTCATTGAGCATGGCACGAGATACCTCTCCAATATGCCTGTTTTTCCTTTCTGCAATTCCATTTTGTTGTGGGGTATAACTGCATGAATATTGCTGCTTTATGCCATGCTCCTGCAAGAACTTTGCAAACTCATTTGAGAGGTACTCTCCCCCTCCATCTGACCTTAGGCATTTTATTTGCAGACCTGTTTCTTTTTCAGCCATAGCTTTAAGGGTTTTGAAATGCCCAAAAACATCACTTTTCTTTTTCATAAAATACACCCAAACTTTTCTGCTATAGTCATCGATAAAAGTGACAAAATAATGACAGCCTCCAAGAGATGCAGCTTTAGTAGTCCACACATCAGTGTGGATTAATTCCAATGGCTTCTCACTCTCTTGAACATGTCTAGGAAATGGTTTCCTTGCCTGTTTTCCAAACTGACAGGCTTCACATACCTTATGCATTTCTGCAACCTTGAATTTTGGCAATCCTGCAACAATATTTTGGGCCTGCATTGATTTAAGTCGCTGTACATTAACATGACCAATGCGTTTATGCCAGATATCAATATCTGCAACTACACCGGTCCCATGTGCAAACATTGCTGCACTCAATTCAGACATGTCCGCATCCAATGTAAACATTCTGCCCTTCTTCTTCCCTTTTGCTATCAAGCGACCTTTATTTTTCATATCCTCAACAAAGCATCCATGAGGATTAAATCTGACCTGCAAGCCCTGTTCAACCATTTGACCAACAGAAACCAGATTCTTGGTGATATTCGGGACATGAAATACATCAGACAGGTATTTCTTTTTCCCATCCTGCATAGACAAGGGAATTTTTCCAATCTGCACAATAGGATGTGCAGTATCATCACCAGTCTCCACAAATCCTGGTTTTTCCATTTTCCTTGCATCCTCCATCCATTCTGCATGACCTGTCATGTGGTTTGATGCACCTGAGTCAACATACCATACATCATTGCTTTCTTCTGCACTTTTCATAGAATTGTTCATGTGCTGCACCATGAGCAAATGCTCATTTCTGTCATCACCCTGTCTACTAGAAGATGCATAATTCCCTTGTTGCAGTTTTCCATTCATGATGTCATTCTGCTTTTTATAACAGTCTTTAGCCATATGACCCATTTTACCACAGTAGTAGCATTCAACATTGCTGTTTGCATTTTGGCCTCTTTGCCATCCACCACGACCTCTTTGGCTCCCCCTGCCTCTAGAGTTACCACGTCCTCCTCCATAGGACTGGTTTTCTTGAGTTTGCTGCATATTCTGATTTCTGCCACGGCCTCCAAATCGGCCTCCTCTACCTCTGCCTCTACCTCTTCCAGCATTTGAGTAGAAGACAGCTTCTTTTGAAGTTCCTCATGAAGAAGATGCACCACCATTTCTCTGTTCCTCAGAAATTAGAAGAGCAATCAATTCCTCAAAATCAGGAAATCTTTCACGAACTGAAATGGATGTCCGAAACTGTGCATAATCCTTTCCTAGACCATTCAAGGTCACGGAAACTAAATCATCATCTTCCACTGGCGACCCAATGGAAGCAAGTGCATCTGCAATCTTCTTCACCTTCATGTGGTAGTCGTTGATGCTCATACTTTCTCTTTGCACATTATGCAACTCTTGCTTGAGCTGCATTTTCCTGGCTTGCGTATTTGTGCTGTACATTTTTGACAAAGTATCCCATGCCTCCTTTGGCGTACTTGTATCCTGAATATGCACAATCATAGAATCTGAAATACTGATAGACAGCCAATACATAACTTTCCTGGCTCTCTCATGCCATGTTTTAAATGCCTGCATTTGTTGTTGATTGGGAACATCAGGAAGAACTGGTTCTTCTTCATTTCCTGCAACAAATTCCCAATATCCTTTTCCCATAAGGAAATTCGTCATTCTAAACTTCCATGCCTGGAAGTTGTTCTTGTCAAGCTTTTCAGTGACAATCTGTGAAAGAGAATCAGACGCCATTACAGAATACTGCAAGAAATTCTGTCACTGCAAAAAACACAGCTTCACCCTCACAAGGGCAAATCTGCAAAACTGGCGAAAGTGGTATTTGACCACACAGTCACTTCCTAGTGACGATTTTGCATAAACAGGAACCAAGGATGATTCTGAAACTCCCAATGTCTCTGCGCACAAGCATACGATGCAATTTCTACAGTAACTTTTCACCGACCTGTAGAACAGTGGTCGCACAGCATAAAACTGAGCCTTTTCTTGAGTGCGTGCAGAAAACTTCCGTCTGCAAAACAGGCCCCGAAATGGCCTCAAATCAAAAAAACAAAGTCGCCAAGGGCTAAAGCCCTCTCCCGCAGCATATACTGCCCTCTTGCTTCACCGCGAAGGGCGTCTCAACCTGAGACAATGCACTCCTGCAATTTCCGGCTGTGCTACCTGTAGAGATCTGCTCCCAAAATAGGAAATGAAAGCAACACTGCTCCTCTTACCAGACCACCGCGAGCTTGGCTTGCTTTCTTGAGCTCCTTACCACGAACAAGGCTCTGATACCATGTCAAGATTGTGGGAGAGAAGGAAGGAGTCTCACTTGAAGCTTTCTTGCTTGCACAATGGGGGAAGACACACAAGGGTGGAGGCTGAAAACAGTTTTCCTCTTCTTAGTTGTGTAAGCCAAAAGAACTCAAATACAAAGAAATAGAAGAACCCTATATATGGGTCTCAAACCAAACTCAACTAACTAAGGTGGCATACTAACTGAGCCACGAACTAGAGTAGATAAGGATAGCTATCATGTAGCTATTATTCATGGGCGGTGTACCAACCGCGTCTGCAACTGACAAGTCGGTGACATAAATATACAACGGTCACCCTGGCGTATCACGAGTGGAGCTCGATATCTCAACAAATGATTCAGCAAAGCGCTGGAGGTCATGGGGGGAAATGAGCCATGCAGTTGGCCGCGTGGGAGAGAGAAGGCTCCTCTCCCTATCCCATATAAACCCCCTATCGGGCGACAATAAGGGAGGTGGTGGTGAGAAGGGAAGCTATTGATGGACGTTGCCGCGATTGGGTGAGGGAGAGGATTCTGAGGGAGGGAGAGGAAAAATAACATCGTGAAGCTGTCAAAGGGAAGGAAGAGGCTGAGGATCAGATTCTGAGAAGTCGGGAGGAGGAGCAAAACGTTGTCGTCGTCACTTTGTGAGGTGGAGAGGAAGCCACCTGAGGACTGAGCTGTCGCCAGAAGTAGACGTCGCTAGCTACAAACAAATTCGGCCGCCATGTTGCCCACGTGGTTTCTCCACGACACCCCTAGAAGCTCCCAAAAGCTTCTTGGGAAGCTTCTAAAGGGCCCTTAGGAAGCCCCCCTTCTTGTGGGCTTCCATAAGCATCCATTTCCGTGGGTTCCACCTAACCCCCTTTCCTATTGAAATTCCCCTTCAAAGTTTGTTTTCACCCTAGGTTTTAAACATCTTTTTTCCCCTTAGACACAATAGCCGAACATGTCAAAATGCTAGGGAAGTTACAAGCACTCGACATTCCCCAAATGAAATGGGAGTTCATTAGTATGGACTTTGTTGTTGGCCTACCCCAAGTTCAGGGAGGATACAACTCCATTATGGTTGTGGTGCTGACTAAGGTTGCACACCTTATTCCAATAAAAGACAAACTATAAAGCCTCAGACATTGCAAGGTTGTTTATCAAGGAGATATTCAAGCTACATGGGCTACCCATAAGAATCATTAGTGATCTTGATTCTCTCTTCACATCACACTTCTGGAGAGCTATCTTTGAAGCCGTTGGGACTCAACTCTGTTTTAGCACAGCTTACCATCCCCAAACCGATGGTCAAACGGAGCGAGTTAATCCAGTTATCGAGGATATGCTTAGGGCACACTGCTGTCGTGAGCCAAAAAAGGTGGATTCAATACTTACCTTTGGTAGAATTTTCCTACAATGATTCTTACCAACAAAGCATTCAGATGACCCCTTTTCAAGCATTGTATGGTCATGACTGTCAAAGTCCCCTAAACTTCTCAGATCCAACCTTGAGGGTTGAAGCTTCAAGGCAGATGTTGGAAGAGATGGATGACCAAATAAAGTCAATAAGACAGGACATCCAAGCCGCCAAGGATAGACAGAAGGCATATGCGGATTTGAAGCGTCAAGATAGAATCTTCGAGGAAGAGTTCTCTATCCTTTGGAGATTGCAATAAGCTAAGGCTAAGGTATTGTGGACCATACAAGATCCTCAAGTGCCTAGGGCCTAATGCTTATAGATTGCAATTTCCTGAGAACCTAAAGGTTCATAATGTATTCCATATCAGCCTATTGAAGAAGTATGTACCTAATCCTAACCATATATTTGATGACCAACAAGTTGTAATGCCTAGTCAAGGAGTCCTTGAACTACGACCTGACAGGATCTTAGATGTTAGGGAGAGACAACTGAGATCCAGAACCTTGAGAGAATGCCTCGTCTAGTGGAAAGATTATCCTGAGGAGGATGCATCTTGGATGGATGAAAGCACTCTCAACTATCAATATCCCCAGTTTATCTCGAGATGAGGACATCTCGATTCCTCCAAGGAGGAGAGAATGTAATATTTCTGCTGAAAATATTATGAGGCCGTGTGAAGTCCCGGGCAAATGACAATGCCGGCATTGTGGTCACGGATGGTGCGATCTTTAAATGGTACACTCTCCATGGGCCAATCAAGACTTAGGACTAAGGTTTAATAAAAACCCATGTTCTTCATAAGAACCTCCTCTTGGTAGGAGGCCAAAAGGATAATTGATGGACATGGCAAATTTTTTTATTTATTATCCCTTGTTTCCCCCAGCCGAAGGTCGTGTTGGAGGGAAGGGAGTGAAGGGGGGAATGATTCAACAAAGCGCTGGAGGTCATGGGGGGAAATGAGCCATGTAGATGGCCGCGTGGGAGAGCGAAGGCTCCTCTCCCTATCCCATATAAACCCCCTATGGGGGGGGGGAGGGGAGTAAGGGAGGTGGTGGTGAGAAGGGAAGCTGTTGATGGACGCTATCGCGATCGGGTGAGGGAGAGGATTCTGAGGGAGGGAGAGGAAAAATAACATCGTGAAGCTGTCAGAGGGAAGGAAGAGGTAGGATCGGATTCTGAGAAGCCGGGAGGAGGAGCGAAACGCTGTCGTCATTAGTTCATGAGGTGGAGAGGAAGCCACCTGAGGACTGAGCTGCCGCCAGAAGTAGATGTCATCAGCTACAAACAAATTCGGCCGCCATATTGTCCACGTGGTTTCTCCATGACACCCCCAAAAGCTCCCAGAAGCTTCTTGGGAAGCTTCTAAAGGGCCCTTAGGAAGCCCCCCTTCTTGTGGCCTTCCATAAGGCCTTGGAAGTGGGTTCTATAAAATCCCCCCCCCCGCCCCCCCGGATTTAAGCATCCAGTTCCGTGGTTTCCACCTAACCCCCTTTCCTATTGAAATTCCCCTTCAAAGTTCATTTTAACCTCGGGTTTTAAGCATCTTTTTCCCCCTTAGACACAATAGCTAGGTTTTTCAAAACCCTTCTTTCAGCATTTCCACAAACCCATTCCCGTGGTCCATTTAAGTTCCTTTCTCGTGTACCATTTAAACCCCCCTCCCCCCCCTCCCCCCCTTCCGTGGTTTTTCATAAGCCCTTCCCAAGCAATCTTTAAGCCCCTTTTCCCCCTTTTTGCATTTCACAAGGCCCATTTAAAAACTCCCTTCCTTGGGCTTTCATAGGCCTTATCAAGTGGGTCTTATTACCCTCGGGTTTTTAAGCACATTTTTCATAACATATCCATAAGGTTTTAACCCCGGGTTTCCTTAAAAAAAAAACCCTTCCCACACAAGCTTTTAAAAAAACCATTTTTGAGGAGGAAGCCTATAAAGCATTCTAAACCCCAATTTTGAAAGATGGTGCAATTGGTCAAGGAAGCTGAATCACAAAGGGAGTTTCGCGTGCGAAGGAGACGTCCAAGATCATAAGTCTGTGTCCAAGGCAAAAAGGTCGAATTCGCGACGGCCCCTAAAAAGGCACAAGGCGCAACCGCAGGAGGATCATCTCCTAACATCCATGTGGACATTTCACCACAAGTCCAGGTTTTCTTCCTAATTTTTAATTTACGTCATAATATTTCAATTGTGCATGGATCATTTATGGAAATAGGATGCACTTTTCGATTGAAATACTTTGCCGAAATTTAAGGAAATAGCTTACGATCAAAGAAACGGGTCACTTGTATTTTTCAAATAAACGAATAAGATCTCTTTGCATTACAAAGTAACGAATTTAGATCAACTAAAGATCATCTTTATAAAGTCTAAATTATTATTGTACACTTCGATTATGCATGGAAAGAATAAATCGCATGTCGCATTATTAGGCATCTTTCCTTCGAAATGATTCATTAAAAGAAGGTTGCTACTAATCCGTAGGAATTTGCAAGACATGGAAATGGTTCTTGAGCTGCATGAAGTAGATTAAACTCTAGTCAATTGGCTTAAATCTCAATCAACTACGAAAGGTTGTGTAATGCTCATTCAGTGTACGGATATCTCATTTAGAAACTAAGATAGAAAAAGGTTGCATGGTCCACATAAAACCCTAAAGCTTAGTAGCGTGAATCTTGATTGCATGTTATAAAAGGATCAATAGGAATTATGCCATAACTTAACATACGCTTTGATCTTAAGTAGAAAAGTTAGGGATTGTAAATCTAATCATACGTAGGCAATAAATTGTGTGCTTATGAGAATGGTATCGAAATGCAACTAGTTTTTCCCCTATTTGATCAAGACAATATCTTCATGAATAGACAAGTAAATTGGTTTACCCTAAACACCTAAACCGAGAAGGAATCACTTAGGAAGGGTTAAATTGATGGAACATATCCCAAAGTGCTAACTAGGGTTTAGTACGTTGAGGACGTGACCTAGTCGCGCTTATTGTCAAGTTGAAACTCTTATAAACCTAAATACCTGTCCACATTCACGGAATGTAGGGACAATAGGACATACTTGCGAATAACGATCTAGGGTTTCTACCCTAAGGATCTCTCGCTAAAAAGAGGGAGCTCGATTTGAATTTGGAACCCTAGGACCAACAATGTCAGCCTAGTGCAATCAGGAACGGATTGTTATGAAGACACCCTAATCCTGTTTCCTATCTAATCATGATTTCGTGATTAGAAGATGCCATTCGATGGGTAAAATAGTCCCATGGTTTTTGATGCGATGCTTGTGCAACAAGTTGCAGAGTCGCATGATCTTGTGATTTGATCACAAGGGAATGGCCAATTCCTCGGAATGAGATTGGTAGTTTCTTACGCAAGTTTTTCTTGCAAGAGGATGAGTAGTCATCCTGACATAGCACATTTCTTGGGAAAAGTGACCAAGATAAGGGAATTAGATAATTGCTTGGAAGCAAAAGACCAATCAGTAAATTGGAATAACATATTTATTGCTAATAGAACTTAAGGTATTGGTTAAGTTGGGTTAATAGGGTACGACCCTAACCCAAGGATATAAGGGTTAATAAACAAACCCTTGGGGATCTTGCCAAGTTGCAACTGATCCCAGATCGAGTATTGGACACATTCTGAAAGAAGGATTCACTCCTTAACAGTTGGCCAAAAATAACGACCAATGGAAATGATTGTGCTTGTAACAGTTTAAAGAGCATTGTTTTGCTTTGTTTACTCAAGGAATTAAAGGATGAAAATATATCTAATGCTTCAAGTTGAAGGCCTGAAGGGAGAGGCAGCCTCAATTACCATCGACTGTGTGCCTGACCCTAACCAAGGGGGTTGTTAACCACGCCGGGAAGGTGGACCGAAACCGCCGAGAGAGGTCTCTCCATTGAGCGCTACTTGGAGCAGGAGGACGCTTGGGTGCCAGGGGGGACTTTGGCCGTACATCCCTCACCTTTCGGGCCCTGCACAAGAGGCCAACGTGACTTAGGATTAGATCTCGAGGCCCACGTATAACTAGTCTACAAGCGGAATCTTGGATTAGTAATCCCTGTGGATTGCTGGATAGCCTTCAGACAGATTATGGATAAGCCTACGGACTAGACTTTATAAATGTATTCCAAAGATAAATATGATAAGCTGTTGAAAAGGAACTTGTTTGACATTGCTTTTCTATGTCAAGTGCTAGGATTACGTGAAGGAACCGATGCCTAACAGGCTAATTAAGGAAGCTGATTGATGTATGTCCAACTAAATGTGGTAGGTAATTAGATAACTAAAACAACTTGAGAAAAGTGCGGTGGATGTGGCCATGGGTCCGTCCTACGGATGGGTGGTCCCGGTTGGGCGGGAACTTTTCTCAATCATGATGGACATCAAGAAGATTTTTTCAAAGGACACGAACAGCAAGGGCGCTAACCTAGAGTCTAAGTTATAATAATCCTGATTTATGCTGTTTTAGGGTAACGAAATGGGACTATGCCTTATGGCAGAGAGATCAAGCCTTGGATCCCTCTCGTTTTCCATTCTCCTTGAACTAGGTGCAGCGTGAATCCGCTTCGGCCTTGGCGTTTCTGCGTAAAGTAGTTCTCTCGGGTTCGACGCTAGTTGCCGTTTAGGAAATGACCATTAGGGAGAACCCTAATTCAGGTCGGTCCTAAGTGGGAACGGCCAGAATACTTTCGCTACGTGGCAGTCGCGGAAAGTTCTAGATCACAAACCCCGTGACATTCCATGGGAATGCCGGGCGGAGCTTTCTAGACCTCCTTTCCAATGGACTGCTAAGGCGTGTCCTAAAGGGAACAGGTGGACACATTACAACAATGCTCACCATTTGTTACCACTTCTTTAAACCACTTCACATCCAGTACATATATAAAGAATCGTCTGAAGTCAAGCTTCAAAATATCTTGGATCAAGCCACAATAACCTTCCATGGTACCATTGGCTCCTCGAAGTGAGCAAGGACACCACAATCTTGGGTATTTCTCTTTTCATCTATACGTTCGAAGATGTTTACCCTCACACCAAATAGCATTGAATAATATGCACTAGTAGTAAAAGACTAAGATCAAACATGTCAATTTATTATATAAAATATAACTAGAAACAAATTAATTGATAGTATGTCTCACCTTTGATAAGCAACCTCTTGCGTATTCCCACTCTTCTTGAGATATATTAATTTTCTCCTCTTTTTTCATTCTCTCCATTTCCTCATGTAACCTATCTATATCATTATGACGTGGGAGTGCATTTAGATGATCTGGAAATGAGACATTACATCCATATCTGGTGCAAAATGCTTGTCTTTTGCTTTTTCTTCTTGCCCTTGCTTCATTATATAGTGTCACCCATTTGCTCATTACATCACTATTGAGCACACAAAAACTATTTAACTTACGAAGTTCTTCTTTTGTTAGCACTTTACTCATTCCTTTTCCTTGAGGTATTATAGAGGCCATCCTCAAGTCTTTATCGTCTTTCCATAGTCGTGGTTGAGAGGGGTCCACTTCAGTAAGATATTCAGAGATATAAACAAGGGATGATTGCACTAACCAACCCTCAACCATGCTTCCCTCAGGCCGTGCTTTTTGCCTCATAAAATCTTTCAAGGTTTTCATGAAGCGCTCAAGAAAAAACATCCACCTTGCATGAACTGCCCCACAAAGTGTGATCTCATCAATCAAATTTACGAGTAAATGTAATTGAGTAGTCAAAATGAAGCGATCAAAAATTTCCTCCAAACAAACCACCTCAACAGATAATACTCGAGCATCTTGCAATGTATTTGGATCAATTTCCTTTGAGCTCACGTGTTTGTCCGGATGTATTTGACAATTGTCTATTTTTGTATAGAAATTCAAAGAGGTTCACTATATAATGAAAAAATACAATGTATACACACCTCACAAGCTCTTCCATCTTGTAAATGATATCACGTACATCTTTGGATACATAATGGGATATGCTAGTAGAAAGTACGAACTGAATGCAAATAATATTCACAAATCAAATGATTAGTTGAGGAAAAATTTATTATACCCTAAAGTTTACACATAGTTACTCCACTAATTACTATATTTATGGTTAGAGATACCCTTACTTGAATCATTTTGTGCCAATCGTGGGACTTTAAACTAGATAGTTGCTCCATACCTCTTTTCTTTTTCTTTATGAAGGCTCCCTTGAGACATCTCATACATCCTGTGGGTGTTCGAAAGCTACATATCTGTTCCTTCACTATTTTTTCCTCGTTCTTTAATAGCATCCAAGGTGCATGGGGTAGGTCAATCTTTCCTCTGGGTCCAATGCGTGGCCAGGCTCGTCTCATGCGACCAATGTTACGTAAATCCTTCCTTACATTGACTGAATCACGAGCCCCTATCAAGTGATCCCATAATGTAGCTACAACATTTTTGCATATGTACATGGGATCCAACAGGTGATTGATCTTGAGTTCAGTCCAATATGAAAGACGAAAAAATATAGAGAACCTAACAAACAAACAATATATTATGTAAACAATTCATCGTGCTAAATACTTTAAAGTCAATCAAGAGAAATATACTTCTTACCAACTCATGTCGAGTGGAGGGTGGCTGTCGGCATTAATCCATCTCTCCTTCCAATCTCGAATGGTTAGAGATTGTGGAGTCATTTCATTAGTAGGGAGAACATATTTGGGATGGTCAATAGGAAGAAATCGATGATGATTGTCATACATAACCTTCTTTAAACGTGCCGGCCTAGAGGAAACTAGAGAGGGACCGCAAATAGGACATGCATGATATCCTGATGTGGTTAAACCTAAACAAACAAGTGAATTAATAACATGAAATTGATTCAAGTCTTGAATTTCAAATATAGAGTTATATACATGTACCTGAACACTCTCCATATCCTGGAAAGTCATGCATGATCCACAACAACATGGCCTTCAAAGTGAAATCTCTAGAGGATGCAGATGTGCTTGTATCTTGCACCTCAATACCTTCCCATAACATTTCTAACTCTTCAATCAAAGGCTCTAAGTAAATGTCCATGTTTTTTACCTTGTGCTTTCCAGGAATCAGAAGGGACAATATTACATGTCCCTTTTTAATTGCCATGGATGGAGGAATATTATAGTTCACAAATACCATTGGCCATACACTGTATGATGTGCTTTTGATGCCACATGGATTGATTCCATCCATACCTAAACCAAATCTCAAATTTCTTGGCTCTTCTTTGAAAATGGGCCACAAATTGTCTATATGTTGCCATGCCAGTGTGTCTGCAGGGATTCTCCATTTTCCATCACTTGAATGATGACTAGCATGCCATGATATGAGCTTTCCAATAGACTTACACTTGAACATAAGTTTTATACGTGGAATTATCAAAAAATGTCACAAAACCTTACGAGGCACATCCATTGACTTCATCTCCACTTCGTATCTTAATTCACCACAAATAGGACACTCTCGTACGAACTCATGAATCCCAGGAAATAAGACACAATCATTGACACATGCATGGATCTTGACATAATTGAGGCCTCCCAAAGATGTGTCTTACTTGCTCTCTCTTAGTTGGCAATTTGTTTCCTTTTGGAAGCATTTGTGATAATAACCTACATATATTTTTAAAAGTGAGTTAAAAAACCACCAACATATATTTCTGTCTGATTTCAAAATAGAACAATTAATATTATGACTCATAAGCCAAACTGAATTGATACCTACTTCAATAACGCATTCAAACTGACATTACTCCATTCATAAATTGTTTGCAAATTAAGTATCTCGAGGGACGCACGAAGAACGGTGTACGTACAATCTTCATACAACAGAGTAGATGACGCTACGTATAGTGGGTCATCTGGCTTCGTAGAGTGACCTTCTCCCCGAATCGATTGCGAAAATAGATCGTGTACCATGTTGTCCAAAATCTCATCCTCTACAACTTGATGGGGCATTTCGTGAGGGCTACTATCATGGTCGTCAGTCTCCACTCTTCTTGAAAACTTTGCCTCCTTGCGTCAATGTTTTGTAGCCTCTCGACGCCCAGGAGGGAGTATCTGAGGATGTGGCACCGCATCCTACTCAACCACAAAAGGGAGTTACATGTACGTTGATATATATTGAGTAACATAGACTAGCAATCTTAGTATTAAAAACAATGAATACTGGTGATTTTTCTTGGCGATCACACATGTATTTAATTTTTCGTCGTAGCCATGCATCTCGATTATGAAGACGTAATGTTTCATCCTTACTTGAGGATGTGCTCGTTGACTCATCAACATGCACCGCACTAGGTGATGACGACGACATGATTAAACCTAATTCATGACAACATCAAATTTGTTATTAATATGTTTACATAAAAACTTCAAGGCATATTAATTATTCTAAGATATTTAATTTTAAATACACAAAACTTATTATAAATACATAAAAACTTATGATAAGAACTTACTATCAAAACTTATCTTAAATACAAAAACTTATGATAAAAACGCAAGCGTGCTAAATGTGCGTCTATGCCTGCGTGTAACTGCGCGTCTACACCTGCATCTAACTCCGCATCTATTAGCACGTTTACGTAAACTTAGACGCGAATATACACGCAAAAATAGAGCAAACGTCAAAATTCAAAAGATACAAGTGATTTCTTTTCAAACTACGCCTTTCCTTCGTTTTTTGCGCGTTCTGGAGCTAGAGTTCAGCCGACATGCAGTCTACCTCCACTAGTCTCTTCATGACTCACCTCCTCATGACTCACCTCTTCTTTCACTTCAAAGAGACAAGAAGGGAAACAAGACAGCTAAAGAGAAGAAAGCCAAGGAGAGGAATAAAGAGAGAACAAAAGAGAGGAGAACAAGAGGAACAAGAGGCAAAGAGAGGAGACAACAAGCAGCAAACATCAAGGGAGAACAACTCACCAAGGAGTAGAAGAAGGGGAAGGAAGTAGCGCCACCACCCCCGTCCACACCAAAGACCCAAGGTAAGTCCTCTTTCTCTCTCTCTCTCTCTCTCTCTCTCTCTCTCTCTTTCTCCCTCCCTCCCTCCCTCTCTCTTTCTGTAGTAGGATCTTTCCTTCTATGATTGAAGTTTTTATACACAAATAAATCATCGATGGCGGTTGTCGTCTTGAGAGCAATCGACTTAGCGCGTTTGAAAGCGCGTGTAGATTCTAGTGCAGACGCAGACATAGACGCGTAGCTATATTTGCTGTTGTCGCGTCTGCAGTCGCTTCTCCAAGCGCGTGTATTCTGCATCTTAGACGCGAGAATACACGCGCTCTGCTCAGAAGCTTTGACTTCAGATACGCATCTGAGAGCGCATCTATTCTGCATCTCAGATGCGAATATACATGCGCTCTGCTCAGAAGCTTTGACTTCTAGGAAGCGTCTGAGAGCGCGCCTATTCTGCATCTCAGATGCGAATATACACGTGCTCTGTCCAGAAGGTTTGACTTTAGGGAAGCGTTTGAGAGCGCGTCTATTCTGCATTTCAGACGCGAATATACATGCGTCAGCTCTGATAAAAAAACAAGTTTTTATTTCTGAAATTGTACGAACATGTTACACAATAGTATAGTTTACACAATATTGTAGTTTAGCAAATTTGTCTTATTCCAGTGTTTTGTTTGTAGATGTCGCATCCTGGTTCATCTAGCAATGACCCAGATTTGGAGCGCATGAATGATACATTAGTCTTGTTTAGCAGAGGGATCAATACTTTTTTTGGAGGTTTTCCTAGTAAGGAAGACTTCATAGGAGAGATGACTAGACATCTTGGCCGCTCTCCCACAGGCAGACGAGGTGTTCAGCATCATGTCTGGAACGCCTCTGATGTCTTTGCCTAGCACTGCTTCCCAAACACCAAATGTCCAAACTCCAATTGCAGGTACTCCACGTGCAGCGCTTGTACATGCATCGGCTGAAGCACAAGCGTCAGCCGACGTACGTGTATTTGCGAAAGCATGTGCATCCAACGAGGCAGAGGGTAGTCGACAGATAGGGAGGAGGGAGAGTCGAGGGGGAGGACGAGGCTTGTGTGGGGGTTGCCTAGGAGATGGTGAGTGATCATCCTCACTAGAAGATCACGTAGAGGAGCCTGTACACCAGTACTATAGAGTTATAGATACTGGTGGTATCTTCCATGATGATGAAGGAAGGGATGTAATGGCATACATGAGGAGCGTCGTGCATGCGACGTATAAAGATTGTTTCATTTACTTCAAGAAAAAAAAAAGCAGCTTGTGGCAGGAGGTGTTGAGGGCAGTCCATAGGAGGTATCCAGATCCTGAGGGTCAGCGATTCTCAGATGATTGGGGATGCATAAAAGTGAGACATTTGCTTCACAACAAAAGATCCCACCTCATGACACACGCTAGGAAGTCACTGTGGAGACAAGAGGAGGGGCGTGGAGCCTATAGCCAACCACCTATGTGCCACCGCATAGAGTGGAAGAAAGCCAAGAAGAAAGCAACAGAGAAAGTGAATAGTCGCCAGCACGTAGAGGCGCGACGCATCCAAATGGAAACCATGGGATCGTCGCATTACGGATCGGGCGGCAGAGAGTCGTGGGAGGCCGAGTTTGTAAGTATATTTTGATTTCTAGTTTTTTAAAATTTATGTTTTTTTCAATTCTTTATATAATTTGTTCTAATACATTGTGTCTCATAATTGTTTATATATATCATAATTGTTTTGCAGACTACTATCGTTGGTAGGATATCTACTCCTAGAGAGGTAGGTTACCATCGAGGCCATAACCGCGCAGCCACATGGCTTCACTTCTATGAGGAGGGTCTTATCACTGAGGAGCAATACAACCGGGCTATGAGGATTCGACAGCCAGAGGAGGTATGTTTTTCTTACTTTTCTATTAAAAGTATGGCTAATTATAACTTTTTCTTTGCAATTGTACGTAAGCAACCTTGATCTTTTGTGTGTGTAGGTGAACCTCGATGTGGAGCATAGCGAGGAGGGGGATAGTGACGCTAGTAGCAATGGTGGTGTTAGCGAAGATGTTTCTTCTTCAAATTCGTAGAGGAGCACCATACCTCCTCTATGGCCTTGTTTCCTTGTTTTTCTATTATCCATCTTTGAGCCTACTGCTTGCGGCCACGCTTTAGGTCGCAAGCACTTAAACTCCCCATGTAAATGCATTTTATATATAATGAATATATGGATTTTTGTTTTCAATTCTCATGCCTTCAGATCTATTGTGTTTTTCCCAAATGCACAATTTGATGTATGGGAGGGGGAAAAAAAAAAACTAGAGAGCAACCACACAACCACATGCTCTCTAGTTTTTTTTCCAATTCTATGCTTCGCGTCTATTTGCGCGTTTAAATTGCAGAAAACGTGCGTCTGTACTCGCGTCTAGAATGTAGAGTACACGCGCCCATACATGTGCTATATAATTCAAATTAATAAAAAGAAATTAAATATCTTAAAAAAAAAGGAGATTTTTGGTTTTGCAGTCACATCTACTGGCGCATGTAACAGCACGTTTATGCACGTGTCTATGTGCCTTTTTAATCTTCCATGTAAACGCGCTTGTAGATGCACAAAAAAAATTAAATAAATAATAATTTTGGTTTTCATGTGCGCGTTTATTGATGCGTCTAGAGCGCGTCTATTGGTGCGTGTGGATTTCCTTATACATGCGACTATAGACACGAAATGGTACACACACAAATAGGCGGGCTTATAGATGCGCATGTAAGATTTTCTCTCAATTCAAAAATCGCGTCTAAAAGTATATCTAAGAGGCCTTTTTGTTGTAGTGATATCTAACTCCTAGTTTATGTGTATCCTACTTGCTACATTCTGTCCCTAGCCTGCTGTCCCTAGCCTGAGAGTTTCTCTCCTCAAAACCCTGAGGAGGTCAGTCATAAATATATATATGTATCATGTGGGCTCAACAGAAGGGATTTTAAAAATACTATTTTTATATATAGATGGATTCCATATAAAGGAATTACTTATATATTGAATAGAAAAGGGTTACATTTTATTAAGGGAAAATTCACAGATAAGGATATTTATAAGTAGACCTTGAATGCACGTGATATATAAGATATACATATAGTGAATTACTTAGGTAAAAAACAAAAGATAGCTAGAGGGACTTGATAGAGTGGCTAAGGAGTAGGGATATAGAGTACTACTTTGATAAACATTACAAATCGAAGGGTGGGTGAAGACTATGCACACCATGCTACCCTCTATAGGCGTGTTGAGATAAATCTACCATAACTTCTAATAGGTTACTCCAAATGGGACATGCGACATGTCAAAACACAACTTATGATGCGTTGATGCTGCACGTCCACCTCTGGGAACATGAGCGCGGAGTTTTCCACCAGGAATTAGAACTCATTAGTCAATGTCATTATAATTTTTTTTTCCATTGTGTGGGTCTTTTTGTTTGCCGTTCAGTTTGAACTATGAATGGAATGTGATTTAGAGAACAATACTTTTTCTGATTGGTCTTGGATTCTGAGAATCACAAATAGAGTTTCGAGATAGATTATTGATGATTATTATGAGGCCGTGTGTTCAAAGTTTGAAATGCTTTGTCAAAGTTGACATCCGATGTCAATGGGATGAACACAACATTGATAACATTGTATCTAGAATGGCTATACATGCAATACATTTAGCCAAGTTATATTTATCACAAAGTCATGGGTTTGTTGATAATGCGAAGTTTGAGGATGATTGTCAGACAATCATTGGAACTCAATCATATGTCCTTCTTACTTTGGATAAGCTTAGTTAAGCAGCTCCAAGCTGTAGCATTTGATGAGATGGCAAACAAGCTGCTTGCACTATATGCTTATGAAAATTGACATCCTCCTGGAAGTTTTATAGATGTGGTATATCATGCAAATGCATGTGTGGTATTGCATGAGGAGAACATCTACAAATTTGAGCATAGGTGAAATTCCAATCAGCTTTCTATCCAACTTAAGGAAGGCGGTTCTGAAAAACTGGAACTAGCTGCAAATGCTTTGGATTCAAAGTTTTCAAAGTATCTCAATGAGTTTCTACTACCTATTTCAGATTTACGAGAGCGACGTCATGTCTTCTTGTCAAGGAACAAACATCATTTTGATGAAGATAATCAACATGCAGTAATGCTCAAAATTATGAAAAATGTTTGTGTTGCCAATGGGCTTGAGTAGAAGATTTCTTGCAATACTCAAAAGTTTCCTTCCCCATGGACACCTTCACAGAAGCCTCCATGGCCGTTGCTATGTCCGGCGTCGGAGGCATCGGCATCATCCACTACAACATGCCTGCCCCTGATCAAGTCTTCTTTGTCCGTCACGCTGAGAGCCTTAGAGTAGGGTTTGTCTAGAAGCCTCCCTGCCTTGCCCCACATCATGCGGTCAAGAACGTCAATGCGCCAAAGAAAAGCAGAGGCTTCTCGTCCGTTCTTGTCTCACAAAGGACGGAACCCTGCCATCGCGACTTGTTGGCATCATCACGAGCAGAGATATTGACTTTGTTCTCAACAGGCATATGAAGCTTCGAGATGTCATGACGACTGATCTTGTGACTGCAGCGGCAGGATGTAGCCTCAAAGAGGCATCTCAAGCATTGATACAAAGTAAAAGGAGCATGTTGCCCATTGTTTCGGCTAATGGCCATGTTGTGGAGCTGTTGTGCAGAATGGATTTGTTGGGCACTCCTTCAACAGGCTGTTTAATCAACATAATGTAATGGCATAATTACGAGAAGGATGACGATGACTTTGGTAATAAGGTTGTGAACGTAGATGGCAGGCAGGATAGTAACTCGAAGATGCGGCTTGTGAGCGAATCGGTGGCTGTTTTTGAAACGCAGGGATAATGACAGAATTATTGACTGAGGTGATGGCATTAATGACGGCCTAATTGGTGGCTGTTATAAAACATGAAGTAATGATGATCAGTGTTGACCTGCGATGGCGGCTGGACAAACAAGGTGACGACGAGGATGACGGGCAAGTTAGCAGCATTATTAAGGTAATAATGATGATGGTGACGATGCTATGTCCCATGCACGCAAGGTATATAAACTTTTAAAGCTTAACTTTAACGTCTAGCAATTGAAAAATAAGCTATTAAAATTCTTACGTTTTAAAAGAAAGCCAAAAGAAAACTCGATGTAAGTGAGGTTTTATGAGGGGGCCATCAAGTTCTATGGGGTTGGCTTGAGTTTAAGTTTTTTGCTCCTCACCTTCCTGGAAGATATCTCCATTAAGTCACATGGCGGTGGCTTGAGTTCGAGCTTTGAGCTCCTTGCCCTCCTTGAAGATCTCGAGCTCCTCGCCCTCTTCAAAGTTATTGCCATCAAATTCTATGAGAGTGGATCTTGAGTTCGATCAACTTTGAGCTCCTTGCGCTTTTCAAAGATCTCTCCATCAAATCCTCACATTCCACCTTCTTCTCTTCTCTCTTAGAACGAGACTACGACCTTGACTTTTGATTGGCCAATAATCCTTTACTTGCTTAAAAGAGACATGGCAAATTTCTCTACAACGACCTCATTGTCTTTGCTACCCGATATCATATCAATGAAAAATTTTTCATCACAAAATTCATATTGAGCTCTTTATATGTCTTTTAATCATATCCTCTAACTCCCCTTGATCAAGAGTCTTTTGAACATGTATCTTGTCTATACCTTTAATCAATGAGTATGTTTTCACATTTTCCTTGTATGTAAACTTCTTCTTTTGAGTAACTATTTTGAGTTGAGTACTCTTCATCATTCTTTGCTCCCATCTCACAAAGCATCCCTGTGGCAAGTGACTTTTAGGAACTCCCGCACGTATTCCTTGCGACATCTGGTGAACTTGATGTGAAAGTGTCACTTGTGATCATCAAGATGGGAGACTCTTCGAATAATCCATCTTCTTCATCGACTGCTTCTTCCTTTTCAACTGATGAGATGAAGAAATTATTACAAACTCTTTCTTCGGCCATTATGATGCAAAATCAGCAGATGCAATTATCTATGCAGCAGCAACAGTAGTTACAGCAGCAGTAATTGGATCAAATACAGGTGTTGCATCAAGAATAGAAGCATGCGCATGGTGTGACCAAAGCGATCAAGGCTATGGTTAGTGAGTGAAAATTATTTGATGGCTAGAATGCTTAAACCTACATTAAAGCCTTTGAAAGCCAGATGCACTTCTTTGAAGTTCCGACCAATTGAAACAATTATTTATTATGGCTTGTCATGCCTGCTTTGCGGGTTAGAGTGACAGTTTTGTTTGTACATGATTTTAGATGGGATGCTTTCAAGAAAGTTCTCAAAGATGAATATTTTCTAGAAGATTATGGTATTGCTACGCGAAAGAAATTCAGAGACTGGGTTTATTATCCCAACAAAGGACTTTGTTGCTTCAGAGTTGCGGGAATTTGAAGAGCGATACAACCAGTTGGATGCACTAGAGCAAAGAGCTCTAAACTCCGAGAAAGTGGAGTTATTCTTGTAGGCGACTGATCATGCACTTCAAGATGAGTTGGGAGAGCTTCTTGAAGACCATATGGAGCCTATGGGATTGTAGATGTATTGGTAGGATGTTGTTGATGTAGTTTCTACACTAACAAAAAGAGGCGGAGATGGAAAGCTCTGCAATCACCATCAACGATGTCTTCTCCTACCTCAACCTCTCATACTTCTCCTGTTGCACTATCCACTACTTCTTCTATTTCTCATCTTGTGTCTATGCCTATGCCTATTCTTGCTACAATTGTTAGACCATATGCAAAACCAAATGTTGAAGATATGATGGAGGAGATATCAAAAAACATAAAATACCTACAAATCAAGATGACTAGAATGGAGTAGTAGCCACTTAGTTCTGCTCCAATTTTAGCCCCAACTTCTTCTACTCATGAAAATTCTTGCAGGAATGATTGTGTCCATTGTTGCATGTGGTATAATAGTCCAGATCATGAGTGAAAGGATTGCCAAGATTTTAAAGAGGCAAAAAGGTTGAAGTTGGTAGTTTGGAAAGAAAAGATGATATGTTTTGGAGATATAGAACACTCGATCAAACCAAAATTTTGTAAGGTGAGTATGAAGAAATTATTGGAGGAGTCTCTTTTGTGCTCTTCTTATGTGATGCGAGAGGTAGCAAGAGAAGCTACTACCTATGGTCTTCAGTTCGAACAATTGCCAAAGGACAAATCTCCTTTATGGTCCTATGCACTCCACGTAGAGATAAATGGAAAAGCTTAATCATTCGAACTTTCAGCCATAGGTGATGTGATAAAAAAAGGGACTGGATAGGATGATCGAGTTGATGTCTTTTCTATCTATGCTTATATGGTAAAATCTCAAGGATTTGAAGTGCTTATTGAGGAGAAGTGGAAAAGAGATAATGATCAACATGAAGGTTTGAAGAGGGTGACTAGGAGGAGTGATCCATTTTCTCAGCCTTTTTCTTCAGGACCCAAGCAGAGTATGGCTGATGTTCAAAAGCCAAGGGTACAGGAAGATCAAAAAGCCCGGAAGACAAAGGATCCAAAGCCAAAAATGCAACCTAGATTCAAGCTACTTTCTGATATTCAGACGACTACGGACTTGAAAAATGTGCATGAGGATGCAATTCTTAACTACAAAATTGAATTCACTCTTGGAAAATTCTTGGGAATCGCCAAAAGAGAATTTCATGATGTTATCATCGATATCATTAAAAGAAAACAACATATTATTAAAGAGTTGATATATGATATGATTCATCAAGAGGCTTTAGCAATTGTTGAGGCTACTATCTATGGCTGGCAGATTGAGGAGATTGATTCTAACGAGGAGATTACTGAGGAGTCTATAGATGGAGCTTTATGTATGTAGTCCAAGAAGATTCTTCAGCCTTTACTTTAGCCCGCACAGTATGCTGATTGTGATGATTTACCTAGATTGGTGCCTCGTAGCCATTTTTCTCATAGTCATTGGGCTCATGCGACTACAGAGACTATAGTCAAGCTCGATGAGACATAAACCCCTTATGTTACTCTTTTGGATCATGGCTCCAAGATTAATGTCATAGTGCATGGATTGTATGATACTAGTAGATGGCCAATTGATGTGGATCATGGTTGGTGCATGCGCGCGGCCAAAAATACTACACGAGATTTGTATGCTACTTGTCCAAACTTGAATATTTATATTGAAGATGTGGATGAGACCTATCATTTCCTTGTGCAAAACTCTTGTTCTTATCCTATTATTTTGGGGCATCCATTTGTTGCTGAGTCTTGAATGGAGACTAAGGTTTTGGACGATGGGTACTTTGTGTTTTTAACATATTCAAACATGCCTAGAGCTGCCAAGCAGTATTTGAAGAGAAAAGAGAAAGAATTGAAGCTTGTAGGTGTTTTACAGGATGAAGACAAAGTAGATATTCTTAGCAAATTTCATGTTTCAAGAAAATTTGGGACTAAGAATTCTAAGCAAAAAGTGTTATTTGCTGAAATATTTTAGCAAAAAGAGTCGGGTGCTATTTATACATAACAAAATTTGTGTTTAGCAGGGTATTTACAGAAGACATCTTTAGGCCTTGTCTAGATATGAACGCTTCCACAGGGAGTTACTAATTCAGTTTCTCATACAATGAATGGGATGAACAAGGTCTTATGGGATTTTATTCCATATCTTACTATGCCTTTCATTGATGATCTGCTTATTAAGGGTTGTTTGGAGAAAGAGACAAATGAGACTTTAGATGATCATGGATGCAAGTACTTTGTAGCCACACATATCAGAGATGTTGAGAGGATTCTTTGTAGGCTAGAGGAAGTGAATTTGACATTGTCAGGGCTGAAGTTTATTTTTGGTGCCAGCGATGTTTTAATTGTTGGATAATGTGTGGTTATTATGGCAAGAGTCCTTCTCTTGCGAAGGTTGATCCCATAGAGAAGATTGCGAAGACTTGCTCTTCTACTTTAGAGGTTCGTAGGTTTCTTGGAGCTTGTGTATTTTATCACATTTGGATTTGGCATTTTGCTCATATTGTAGATGATCTCCACTAGCTCTTAAGGAAAGGGCAACGTTTTTCTTGGAACGTGAGACACGCTAGAGGTATGCAGAAGCTGAAGAAATTATTGAGAGCTCCTCTAACTCTTCGAAAAGTAGATTATGAGCATGGGAAACCTACTATACTCACTGTTGATACTACTCTTATTAGCATTGGATGGGTTCTTGGCCAAGACGATGTAGATGGGAATAGATATGCTATTCAGTTGGGGTGAAAGTCCTAAACAAATGGTAGCACAGATATCTACAGATTAAGAGGAAGCTCTTCAGAGTTGTCACGGCTCTTAAGAATGATAAAGTGTACTTCATTAATGTTGTTGTGGTTGTCTGGCTTGATTGTTTGCCTCTTCTAGGTATGATCACGAGTTGTTCTACTCCAAACATTCACTACAAGAGAAAGGTCCTATAGATGCACATTGTACATGAGAAATAGTGGGCGCGTTTATTAGTGCGTCTATTGGTGCTAGCATATATATGCGAATAATACGTCTATGTACTCGCATTTTTAAACGTGCTTATAGATGTAAAAATAAATGCACATATTGTTCATTTCTCATAAAGTCCCTAAATATGACCAAACATCTTAACAGCTAGTATTTTTTTGAATACATTACCAACTTTACTTCTTTCTGAGTATTACAATGTAACGTGTCCACCTGTTCGCTCGCAGGACACGTCTTAGCAGCCTATCGGGAAGAGAGTCCAGAAAGCGCCGCTCGGCACTCCCACGGAATGTCATGGGGTTTGCGATCTAGGTCTTCCTGAGTCTACCACAAAACGAAAGCATTCCGAGCGTTCCCACTTAGGACCGACTTGTATCAGGGTTTTCCTAACGGTCAATTTCCCTAGAGAGTAACTAGAGTCGAACCCCAGGCGAACTACCTTACATAGAAACATCAGGGTCGAAGGGGATTCATACTGCACTTGGTTCAAGGAGAATGGGAAATGAGAGGGATGCAAAGCTCGACCTCTCTGTCCATAAGGCATAGTCCCATTCCGTTCCCCTGAAACATCATAAATCGGGATTCTAGTAACCTAGACTCTAGGTTAATGTTCCTTGCTATTCATTTCCTTTGAGAAAAGTTCTCGGCCAACGGGGACCACCCATCCATAGGACGGACCCATGGCCACATCCACTGCACTTTTCTCAAGGTTGCTTTAGTTGTCTAATTACCTACCACATTTAGTTGGACACACATAAAACAGCTTCCTTAATTAGCCAATTAGACATTGGTTCCTTCACGTAATCTTAGCATTAACATAGAGAAAAAATGTCAAACAAGTTCCTTTACAACATCTGATCTTATTTATCTTTGGAATACATCATATAATCTAGCTCGTAGGCTAATCCATAATCCGCCCGAAGGCAATCCTGCAATCCTCAGGGATTACTAATCTAAGTTTTCGCCCGTAGACTAGTATGCGGGCCTCGAGATCCAATCCCGAGTCATGTCAGCCTCTTGTGCAGGGCTCAGAAGGCAAGGGATTTACGGCCAGAGCCCCCTTTGGCACCCAAGCGTCCTCCTGCTCCAAGTAGTGCCCAACGGAGAGACCTCTCACGGCGGGTTCAGTCCACGTTCCTGGCACGGCTAACAACCCCTTTGGTTAGGGTCAGGCAGACAGTCGGGGGTAATTGATGCTACCTCTCCCTTCAGGCCTTCAACCTGAAGCATTAATTATTTTTTCATCTTTAGTTCCTTGAGCAAAGTAATACAAACAGTTCTCCTAAATTGTACAAACACAATCAAACCAGTGGTCGTTTACTTGGCCGATTGCTAAGGAGTGAATCCTTCTCTCCGAATGCATTCAACATTCGATCCGGGATCGATTGTGACTTGGCAAGTTCCCCAAGGGTTGGTTGCTTGATTACCCTTTTTTTTCCTTGGGTTAGGGTTTATACCCTGTCAACCCAAATTAGCAACACCTTAGTTTCCTTAAATTAAGACAGTAAATCCTGGCGACTTTGTCGCTCCAACTTGATTTGTCAATTGCTCGTTACCTCAGCTTGGCAACTTAGTGGCAGGATGACTACTCATCCTCTTGCAAGTTAGACTTGCGCTAGAACCTGCCAACCTTATTCCAAGGAGTGGCAAATCTATCCTGTGATAAAACCACAAAGCCATGCGACATTGCAACTTGTTGCACAAGTGTTGCACCTAACTCATGGAATCATTTCACCCATCAACGGCGTTTCTTGGTCAAGAAATATGTTTAGTCAAGATGTAGGGTTTGGGGTGTCTTCTTACCCAACCCAATCCCTAACCTTACTAGGCCAATAACGTTTGGCCCTAGGGTTTCTAGACTCAATCGGAAGTCTAGTATTAGGTTGATCGCTCCTTAGGGTAAAACCCTAGATCGTTATTATTGGGTGTCCAATTAACCCAATCATTCCATGAATGTGGGTAGGACCTTTGGGTTTGAAAGTTTCGACTTGGAGACCAACTGCAATATTAGGCAGAATTTCTAATGTGCTAAATCCTAACTAGCACTTGAGGTGTTCGTTGTACTAACTAGTTATGCTTATACGAATCCCTTGAGGGTTATACCCTTACAAGTGATCTAACCAAATCGGTCTACTTGTCTTGCAACAAGAAACGATCTCTTCTTAGAGATGCTAAACTTGTTCTAAAGGTGTAAATAGTTGCAAGACATCACATTACGTGTAAATATGCAATTCATTACCTCTATGTACTATAAGGTTTGCAATAACCCTTTCTTTTCTTGCTAAAGTCATGACAAATGACAAATTGGAGAATAACTTGCATAAAACCTACAAAGATTTATATCAAGGAACTATGCCTATAACCTTTTGTTTAATGCAATTGACTTTTAGGCTTTAATATGATAGCAACCTTTTCTAGATACAACTTCGATGAATGAAGTTCATGCATGACGAATATGTAACATGCAACCTTTTCTAGATACAACTTCGATGAATCAAGTTCATATATGACGAATATTATAAGACTAATGTTGACTTAATCTGTTCTACAAGCATTTTCGCATGCAACATACAAGTTCATGGTTTCCTTTTCATACCATGCAAGTCCTTGGACAACGTTCTAACGGATGTTTAATGAATATCTCTTACGAATCATATCTAGGAAATCATGGCCTAGATGCATTATGCGCTTGTTCTTTCATGCAAGGAAGACAAGGGTGAATTTAAACAAATTTTCATGCAATATGCAATTGGGATTGTGACTTTGGAAATGCAAGCAAGAGCAACATGCCATTTAAAACTTGTAAGATGAATGCGTAATTTTGTTTTCATAACTTCCGTATGAAATTTAAGCGTGCCCAATGTGGAATTAAACTTCTAAGAACCTGGGTTTGAGGACTTGCGGTGATGTCCACGTGTAAACTTGGGTTCGAGGATTCTGCGGGTGCGCCTTGTGTCTTTGGCTTTGGAGCCATCGTTGATGCAGTGCGCTTGAAGTCCACGATTTTTCCTTGCCTTTATGCAATCTCCAAACTCCCTCCAAGCTTGGCAACTCAGCCTCAAAATCTGCCTACTCCCTCTTGCGTAGGAAATTCCTTCACAAAATGCGGTTTTAAGAAATCGGGGAATAGGCCGTGTGCACGAGGCTTATGGAAGCCTTATCCTAAGAAGCTTCTAAGGAAGCCTCCAAGAAGCTTCTGCTTCTGGACAAAATGATGTGGAGGGGGGGTAATGACTCAAGGGGAGGAGGGTGATTTGCCAGGGCGACGTCAACGAGGAGGGTGTGATGGTGGCGTTGGATCAGTGCAACGGCGGCAGGTCCTGGCGTGGCGGTGATTTGGTGGGCTGCAGCACGGCATGGCAGAGCCTCCTCTTTCTCTCCCTTCGTGCCTCCCCCCAATCTCTAAGGGGGAGGTTATATAGGCTAAGGGGGGGGGGGGAGAGGTAGCCACACACGTGGCTTGTTCATGCCTCCCCCCTCATGCTTCCACACACCCCACTCCTCCCTCTCTCCACTTAACTCACTTCTCCAGACACTCCCTCTCCCCTTGCCATGCATCGGCTGAGGGGAGGGGTAATTAATAAAAAAATTACCTTAATTAATAAAAAATTTTTCCTTAATCTTACCCATTATCCAATTGCCCCTTTTTTCAAGAAGGGTGTTCTCACGCGGCTTTGCGGTCTTCAAGTCGGGGCTCCTTATGCACCGTGCGGTTGGAGTTTTTTAACGCGTGAAGATGGGGTTTTTAGCCCACGGTTCTTCTAGTCACGGGGAGAATATTTTAAGCTGCTTTTGAGCGGGCATGTAAAGGTTAAAAATCATTAATATTTCTTGTGAAAATATTACATACAAATATACATCCAATCATTCAAAGCTAATTATATATGCTACAATGAATGATCAATCTCATCTTCAATGAGATCGGCCCTTGCTAGACTATCTACCTCTAGGTCTATGTTACCAATAGGCAATGAAACAAATAAGTCTATCCCATTGTCAGATGTATTACTATGCTCAACTTCATCATCATCATCTGCAACCATATTGTTATCCTCTTCTGCGCTTCCTTGAACATCCTCACGGGGATCATCTTGCACTGCATCATGTATATCATCGATCATGGTATCATCATGTGCATCATCATTGATTGTTGGATTGTCATCAACTATCTCTATGTTGGTAGCATTGCCATATATTGGTTTTGAACGATTAGATATGGGGATGACGTGCCACCATCGGTTATTGTCTACCATTGGGTGATACACAACCTGCATTTAAAAAATAAAAATTAAGAAACTTAGATATTTATTGTATTTTGAGAATGTATTAAGAAGTAATATATATGAAAATAAATAGCTTCTAATATACCTGCTCGCATTGTTGAGGTAGTACGAATATGTCATTCTTGCCTTGTGAAAATTTGTAGAGTCAATCACTACAAAACCACTTGGATGATGTGTAATTGTGTAATGCTCACCCATTGTTACTACTTCTTTAAACCACTTCACATCTAGTACATTCACCTAAAGTCAAGCTTCAAAATATCTTGGATCAAGCCACAATAAACTTCCATGGTGCCATTGGTATCTTGGAAGTTTGCAAGGATACCACAATCCTGGGTATTTCTCTTATCATCTATACGTTGAGTTCGAAAATGCTTGCCTTCACACCAAATAGCATTGAACAATGTGCACTAGTAGTACATTGTTGAGATCATATTAATGATTTAGTTAAAGATAAAACATGTGAAATTATTATATCATATATAACTAAAGATAATTTAATTATAAGTATGTCTTACCTTTGATAAGCAACCTCGTGCGTATTTCCACTCCTCTTGCGATTTATCCATTGCCTCCTCTTTTTCCATCTTCTTCATTTCTTCACGTAGCCAATCTATATCAATATGACGTGGAAGCGCGCTTAAATGTTCTGGATATGGGACATTACGTCCATGTCTAGCACAAAATGCTTGTCTTTTGCTTACTCTTCTTGCCCTTGCTTCTTTATATAGTATCACCCATTTGCTCATTACTTCACTGTTAAGCACACAAAATACATTTAACTTACAAAGTTTCTCTTTCATTAGCACTTTGCTTCTTTCTTTTCCTTGAGGTATTATAGAGGTCATCCTTAAATCTTCATCATCTTTCCATAGTCGTGGTAAAGAGGGGTCCACTTTAGTAAGATATTCAGAGATTTGTACAAGGGATGATTGCACTAACCAACCCTCAGCCATGCTTCCCTCGGGCCGTGCATTTTGCCTTACAAAATCTTTTAGGGTTTTCATAAAGCACTCTAGAAAAAACATCCACCTTGCATGAACTACCCCACAAATTGCGATCTCATCAATCAGATGTATGAGTAAGTGTACTTAAGTAGTCAAAATGGAGCGATGAAAAGTTTCCTCCACCAAACAAACCACCTCAATGGACAATACTCGAGCCTCTTGCAACGTATTTGGATCGATTTTCTTCAAACTCACAAATCTACCAACATGCAATTGAGAACGATGATTAGTTTTGTCCATAAATTCAAGCGGGTTTACTACGTGATGTACGTAATATGTAAACTAAAAAATAAGTATAATGTTTACATACCTCGCCAACTCACCCATCTTGTAAATGATATCACGCACATCTTTCGAAACATAATGGGATATGCTAGTAGGAAGGATGAACTGTATGTAAATATTCATACATTGTTAATTAGTCTACATAGTTACTCTACTAATTAATACATTTATGGCTATGAAAATCCTTACCTACATCATTTTGTGCCAATCGTGAGACTTCAAATCAGATAGTTGCTCCACACCTCTTTTCTTTTTCTTTATGAAGGCTCCCTTGAGGCATCTCATATATCCTGTGGGAGTTCGAAATCTACATATCTGCTGCTTCACCATCTTTTCTTCGGTCTTTGACAACATCCAAGGTGCATGCAGTAACTCCATCTTTCCTCTGGGTCTGATGCATGGCCAAGCTCGTCTCATACGTCCAATGCTACGTAAATCCTTCCTTACATTGACAGAATCATGAGCCCCGATTAAGTGATCCCATAATGTAGTGGCAACATTCTTGAATATATGCATGGGGTTCAATAGGTGATTGATCTTGAGTTCAGTCCAAAATGGGAGACGAAAATATATAGAGAATCTAAGGCACAAACAATATATTATTTCTTGTTCTCATAATGGAGTGTACTTTAAAGACAAACAAAAGAAGTAAACTAGTTATCGACTCATGCCGAGTGGAGGATGATCATTGGCGTGTGTCCAAGTGTCCTTCCAATCTTGAATGGTCAGAGATTGTGGAGTTTTTCCATTAGGGGGGGGGTGCATATTTGGGGTGGTCAATAGGAAGAAAATGATGATGATTGTCATAGATAATCTTCTTCAAGCGTATTGGTCTAGAAGAAACCAGAGAGGGACCGCAAATTGGATATGCATGATATCTTGATGTAGTTAAACCTGTAAAAATAAGTGGGTTAATGATGACATATATTTGATTAAGGGTAAGAATGAATAAAATAGAGTACGCAACTACCTGAACAATCTCCATAGCTTGGAAAGTCATGCATGGTCCACAACAACATGCCCTTTAAAGTGAAATATCTAGAGGAAAATGATGCACTCACATCTTGCACCTCAATACCTCTCCATAGCATTTCTAGCTCCTCGATTAAAGGATCTAAGTAAACATCCATGTTTTTTACTTTGTGTTTTCCAAAAATCAAAAGGGACAACATTACATGTTTTGTTTTATTGCCATGGACAGAGGGATATTATAGTTCACCAATACCATTGGCCATACACTATATGAGGTGCTTTTGATACCAAATGGATTTATTCCATCTAATCCTAGACTAAATCTCAAATTTTTGGGCTCTTCTTTGAAAGTAGGCCACAAATTGTCTGTGTGTTGCCAAGCTGGTGTGTCTGAAGGAATTCTCCACTTTTCATCACTTGAATGGTGACTAGCATGCCATGACATGAGTCTCGCAATAGATTCACACTTAAACATAAGTTGAATACGTGGAATAATAGGAAATTGTCGCAAAACCTTACGAGGCACATCCATTGATTTCATCTCCTTGTTGTATCTTGGTTCACCACAAATAGGACACTGTCATGCAGATGCATGATCCCCACAAAACAAGATGCAATCATTGACACATGCATGGATTTTAACGTAATCAAGACCTCCAAGAGATGTCAAGAAACGCCTTGCTTGCTCCCTTCTAGTTGGTAATCTATTTCCATTTAGAAGCATTTGTGACAATAACCTGCATATATTGTGTAAATAGAGTTAGCAAACCGCAAATATTGTCTAGAAGCATTTATGAATTAATATCAAATGATACATATTTCAATAATGCATTCAAGTTAGCATTACTCCATTCACAAATGGTTTGTAAGTTCAGTATCTCGAGAGATACACGTAGAACGGAGTATGTACAACCTTCGTACGATGGAGTTTTTGACGCTATGTGTAGCGGATCATGTATCTCTCTAGTGGCGCCCTCCCCTCGAACCTCATGGGAAAATAAATCGTACACCATGTTGTCCAAAATCTCTTCCTCCAAAACTTGATGGGGCATTTGAAGAGGGCTGCTATCGTCGTCATCAGTCTCTACTCTTCTTGAGGACTCTGCCTCCTCGCGGTGACGCTTCACAGCCTCTCGATGTCCTAGAGGGACCATTTGAGGATGTGGTATCGCATCCTGCTCAATAAAAAAAAGGAGGTTTTGTTTAATAGTGAAGATGCAACATAGACCAATAATATTTGTGCAAATAAAGTAGTAAAAATTAATGGGTTTTTTTCTTGGTCCCACTCTCCGTACATGCTAAGGTGTGACATTGCAATTCGATGTGCTCGAAAAAAACATCCTCGACAACGATCACACATACATTTGATTTTCCGTCTTAGCCAAGCATCTCAATTGTGAAGGCGCAATGTCTCGTCCTCACTGGAGGATGTATTGTTTGTTGACTCAGCATGTCTCATACTAGTAGAAGATGACGACATAATTACAGCTGAATCATAAGGACATATATGATTTCATTTGGTATATATGTCATATTCCCTAAATCTTTTGATACTTACAACATGGAGACAAATATTTTGATATTGAAAGACTAGGAAAGTCATGTTGATCCAAAAAAAACCATAAGCTATCATTTAATCAATTTAATTGTAATTGCGCATCGATCAGTGCATGTAATATGTTTTATATGTACATATAGACGCGCAATTACATGCACTTACAGATGCGCCACAAAAATATAAAAAAAATAAAAAAGTTATGGCTTTCTTTTCAAACCAGTGCTTTCCTGCATTTTTGGCTCGTTTTCTGCAGTTCGAGCTTGACATCACTAATCATGTCTATCTATCACTTCATGAAGACAATGAAGGAAGGAAATAAGAGTAAAAAGAGGACAGGAGGAAGGAAGAATGAAAGAGTAAAGAACAAGAGGCAAACAATAAGGAAGAGAAGAAGAATCAAGCAACCTACCAAGGGAAGGGAGAAGGAGGACAAGGAGCTTGCAACCTAGCCGCCACCCATTGGAACAAGCAAAGAAGGTGAGTTCTTCTTCTCTCTCTCAATCTTGTTTGCTTTCTCTTTATATATATATATATATATATATATATATATATATATATATCTCTTTACATGCTTTAGATTGTCATCTATGGAGGGTTTTTGCACGTTTTTTATAACAGTTTGCAAAATATGGTCTGACTTTGCGCGTCTAGATGACAGTGTAGAATCGTTTTTAGACGCGTCCATGGACGTGTTGATAGTTGTGGGTATAGACGTAGGTATAGACGCATCGTGTAATATGTTTTATTTGCACAGGGTAGTAATGGATTTTTGCTTATGTAAATGTGGAATCCTGGATCTTCTAGTACTGATCCTGAGTTGGAATGCATGAACAACACCTTAGCGGAGTTTTCAAGAGGTGTTAGTAGTTTTTTTTGAGGTTTTTTCGAACAAGGAGAAATTCATGGGAAAGATAACCAGTTATCTTGGTTGCCCTCCCACAACAAATGAGGTTTTTAGTGTCATGCCTGGGACACCTATTACATCTTTGCCTAATAGCACTGCCGCACAAACACCAAACCTTGGCACACCTCTACTAACAGGTACTCCACGCACCATGCATACACACATATGAGCTGATGCATAGGGATTAGCTGAAGTACATGGATTGGCCGAAGCACGTGCATCTGCAGAAGCACGTGCATCAAGTAAGGTAGAGGATAGTGCTCGTTGAGGGAGGAGGGAGAGTCATGCGAGAGGACGAGGAGATTGAGGGCTTTGTGGAGGTTGCCTAGGAGATGGCTCTCGATCACCCTCACTGGGAAATGAGAGAGGTGAGCCTCCACAAATGTACTACTCTGTCACAGATGTTGGTGGTATCTTGCATAACCCTGAGGGGAGGGAAGTGATAGCCTACTTGAGGAGTGTCGTGCATGCCACATACAAAGATTGTATGATTCCCTTCAAGCACAAAAAAAATGGTTTGTGGTAAGAGGTGCTACAGGCAGTACAAAAAAGGTACCCTAATCCCGAGAATTCACGATTCTCAGATGATTGGGGACAGTCAAAGGTGAGAGACGCTGTCGTATTGCTGCGCATTTGAGGTGTGTAAACCACTCAAAAGTTGTGCATGGGATTTGGTACTTTGTACATATTTAGTTGTTGTGATTACATTTATTCTCTGCGTATGAGTATAGTAGCGAGCATGAAGGGTTGATTTCAATCTATGTTGAACAAGACATTACAACTATACAAACAGATGCAAGAGGAGGATATTTTCTCAAATCAGTAGACATTTAAGATCACATTTCAAGCATGTGATGACCTCATTGAGAGAGGGCTCTGGTTCTGACGATGGTTATGTTGATGTCAAACATATGCATTGCAACATTAAGAAAAGTGAAACAAAACCTGCTGTGGAAATACATGGTAGCTTCATCAGTGGAGCCACAGAGATTATGGTGGAGTCTGTTGTATATGTTAATGAAGATGAGACCGAGAAGTCTGAAAAACCCTTGGCACAATATGAAGGCCTTCTTTTGAGGAGCTTGATGAGAACCTTCAACGGGCATTCCTGGATATCATAAAAGCCAAAGGGCTTACTGTAAAACTTGCAGCAAATATGCTGGATTATCTAAGGTCAAAGGAGCAACAAGAGTACATGCGATGGTTACACAACATGGAAACTTTCTTCAGTTGATGTGTTTGCTATTTGGGCAACCACCAATTTTGGGTGGATTTGGATAATTTGAATGCTATAGAAAACCCCTTGGGAGGTTTTTTTTTAAAAAAAATTTAAAACTGCGAAGTGCAGATTACTGGACAGAGCAGTATTTGGGTCAATCTTTTCTGGGACAGGGAAGCCGTGCTTTGAGGGAAAAAAAAGAAAAGCTTTTGGGCTATTTGTAAAAAGGGGGCTTTTTGGAGGGAAGACGTATGATTGTCACAGAAGATTTTGGGAGGTATGGATCTGACACAGGATGCGTGGAGTAGAGGAGAGTGAAGATACGACTGAAAATTCTATGTGATAGAGAGTGGCATTCTGAATCATATCCTGGCCGCCAGAATAAGGATGATGACCTTAGCTTGGAATGGGGCTTAATCAGAAAATAGGGAAATGGAAAACAGGGAGGAGCTCTGCAATTTATAACAAACAGGGCATGATCGTTGAGGATGAAATCAATATAGCACTTGACAGTCCGTTGCGAAAGGGGCTTGCGATTACATGCAATTGTTGATGTATGCCTCGTTCAAGGTTGTCGGCCTGGTGATTCGCTCGTTTTCCACTACTCAGGTCATGGGTCATAACAAAGGAATTACAGTGATGAAGTGGGAAGCTGAATTTGTGTTTCGACGGAGGAAGCCGTGACAAGAAACATCAACAAAGGAGAGCTGTTGGAGATTACGGACTAAAAAAAATCTGGAGCTCAAGAGGAAAAACGACAACAAAGAAGGTCGATAGGCAACTGCGGCAGAAACAGAGGGAATCCTGTTCTTGGAGGAGATCGACGGGGGAGGACTACGAAATGAAGAAGACGAAGTTTAAAGGTGACGATTATCAGCAAACATAATACTCAGCAGATGATAGGCAATCGACACGAGAGGACGATTCCAACCAGGAAGCAAACGGAAAGAAGAAAGGGAAATCGATTTTCTCCATCCGCCAATATCTGGGAGCTTCTTCGATGGCTCAAATTGAAATGCCTTTCATCCATCTCTACGAACCAAAGCTTCGTTGAAATCACACAATCTGACTCTTTGCCAAGGCATGAAGATTACAGACAGAACAAGGTAGTCTCTGTTTCTATGTTGTAATGGTGTTCGATAAAGACTGTACGCGATTACAAAGTAAGTGGAGCTGCTTCAATTCATCTGTTACGCCCAATGTCAGTGCCAATGGATTGGCGTAAAGGTTAAGAAGCCTAATGTGCTATTTTAGGCACCGTTCATCTGTAATGAGCTCCTGTAATATTTACTCATCTGAGGTTTGCACCTGATCGGCATCCTTATATCAGGTTCAGACGTTCAGGCATCGAATGTCCACGGTTTTCTGTCAACATTTCCAGCTTTGGCTCCAATTGTTATGGCGAATTAATCAGAGATTCCCCTCTTATGCAGCTTTGGTCCAAAAGGTTATGGTGGGTAATCCTTCGATTCTTCAGGATCCTTCTCTACGCTTCTTCCAGAACTACCTCGAGAAACTTGATGCAAAAGTACTACCAGCTGCTTACTCCAAATTGAGTTCTGTTCTACACAACGATTTAAAGCTCACAGGTTGCTAAACAACAATAAGGATGGATTCAGCTCTTCTTTGGAGTTCAGTACCGCCGCTTGTGCCAATCCTTCCTTTATTGATGGTGTTTCTTCAAAGGGAATATACACCCTCTCCCTCAGAATTTTCTTGCCTGAGTATGCTCTTCCACAGGAATATGGACACACAGGCTTAATTGGGCACCTGCCCAAGGTTTTCAAGACTGTGAACTAAATATAATGCAGGGATTCAGCACAAGAGCTCACCTGAGTGCACGTCATAGCAGCTATGGTGGTGTAGCTCAGGATATGGATGCACTGAGTGGTATGTATAGAATAGGGCTTACTTCAACTCTTTAGTTTTTGCTTCATTCCAGGGAGTTTTATCCAACAAAGCCACCTTCAAACATGGAATATGTAGAGAGTACTATAGAGAGTTTAAGTTATGTGCAGGATTCTTTCCTTGTTATGCATCCAGAGACTACAGTTTCTATGAGAGATGAGTAGATAGCTGAGATCACTCAACAAGAGACAGAGTTTGCTATTGTATGTCAACATATTGAGACATAGGCTGTGATTTTATGGTTTCCAAAGTTATTGAGGGTTGATATCTATCAGCGACAGAGTTGAAGACTGATATATATTGGTCAAGAGTTTCATAGATTGTCGAAATATTTAGCTGATTGAATAGTGGATTCTGCAGATTTTTCTGGCACAATATTAGTGCTTTTGCTGCTCACAAATCCTCTCATCTTGCTTATTTGTATGATTGATCTTCTATCCTGAAATTAATCAAGATCCTCTGTGGTTGCGACATTGCTTTCACAAAACCTTCGAAATCTTTGGTGAACCCGACGTGAAAGCGTCATAGAAATTTCAGGATGGGAGATACTTCAGCCTCTATTTCAGCTTCCTCTACAACTCCAGCTGCCTCTACTTCAGCTCCATCAATGAGTGCTGCGTCAAGTACTTCAACGGAGGATCTAAAACAGATTTTGCAGAATATGTCCATGTATATGCAGCTCCAAAATCAGCAAACACAAATGTATATGCAGCAGCAACAACAATTGCATCAACAGCAGTTGTCTCAGCAAAGGCAACTCTATTCGGAGCAGGAGAATGCAAACAGCGCGACTAAGGCTATTGAAGCAGTTGAGAGTGAGAAGAAGCTATTTGACGGGCGTAATGTTTCAGCATATTTGAAGACATATGAGATCAAGATGGGGTTTTTTGGAGTTCCTGCTGGACTTATGAGTAAGTACTTCCTTCGTCTTGTCACACCTGCTTTGAGGACAAAGGTGACTGATTTATTTATTCAAAATACACATTGGCAAGATTTTAAGAAGGCTCTAAAAGAAGAATACTTCCTTGAGGACTTTGGCATGGCTACTCGGCGGTCATTCCGAGAGTGGGTCTACATGCCAAACAAAGGTCTTGCTGCTTCAGAGTTGATTCGAGAATTCGAAGAGAGGTATAGTCAGCTTGATGCCATTGAACAAAGAGCATTGGATGTTGAAAAAGTTGAGCTTTTTTTGCAAGCTGCAGATCCTGCTCTTCAAGAAGAATTGGGTGAGCTTCTTGAAGATCGCACGAAGCCTATGGGTCTTAAAACTGATTGGCAGGATGCTCAGGATGCAGTCTCGACATTGACCAAGAGGAGGATATGGAAGACTCGCCTACAGAATGGTTCCATGACACCTACACCATCATCTGCTCCTATGCCTACTTCTATCCCTGTTATTTCTTCTCCTCCTCAGCCAGTTTCTTGGCCTATGCCAGTGCCTACTGTTTCTACTCCACCTATTCCTCCTGTTCCACGACCGATGCCTACACCTTCTGCTCCAAAACCATCCGCTCCATCGGTGCTTACTTCTCTTGATGACATAATCAAAGGTATCACAGATTTGACACTTGAGTCAGTTAAAGCGGAGTTGGTGGGTAAGTTGAAGGAGCAGTTTGCTTCAACTGTGTCTACTACTTCTTCTAGTGCTCCTACTGCACCTAGGAATGCTCCTAGTGCTCCTAGGAGAGATCGGAGATGTATTTGGTGTGATAGTACGGAGCATCAGCATTGCAGGGATTGTGACTCTTTCCAGGATGCAAGGAGGCAGAATTTGGTATATTGGGGGCAAGATGGTAAGATTTGGTTGACTGAGACAGGAGCTCCACTTGCTACCAACTTTGGTAAAGGTGGAATGAAAAAGTTAGTGGAGGACATGGCTGCGCGTACTTCTTATGTGACGGCTAGAGGTGATGCTTCTGCATATGGAGTACAGATTGAGAAGGGATCGGAGACTCAGTCCGCACTATGGACTTATGCTATGGAGACTGCAAACAAGGGAAAAATTCAGCAAACTGTTTTGACTAGCGCAGGCTCTAGCATCAGATCAGAGACAGAATGGGACTCGCCTGTTGACAGGTATTCTATTTATGCTTATTTGGCTAAATCTCATGGTGCAGATGTATTTGTTGAGGAGAAGCGTAAGAGGGATGAAGAAAATCCAAGTGCAGCTAAGAAGACTAGAGGGGGTGAGTTTGTTACTCCACCTATGCAGGACCATCTTCAAGACCAGGGCCAGATCGACAGATGGAGGATGCTCAAAAGAGAGAAAAGAGGCAAGAGCCTAGAGAGAGAAAACAGCCAGGATTCAGATTGATGTCCGATATTGAGACATCTACAGACATGAAGAAAATCTTTAATGATAAGATACTTGGCAGTGAGGTGACTTTCACTATTTCCGAGATTTTGGCCATCTCAAAAAGAGAGTTTCAGGAGGTCCTGAAGAGGAAAAGACATGCATTGTCAACCACTGATGCACAGGGAGTTTTGATTGGAGAGTTGGATGAGGATGATGATGAGGTTATGGTTGATAATGCTTCTGTTTTGCCACAGGTAGAGAAGAGGGTTCAGCCTATGCATTATGCTGAAATTGATGAGCCTGTTTTGATAGCGCGTAGTCACTTTTCGCGGAGCCATTGGGCTAGGGCAACTACAGAGACGATGGTAAAGGTTGGAGAAAAACAGGTGCCTTATGTTGCATTGGTTGATCATGGTTCAAAGATTAATCTCATTGTTCGTGGAGTTTATGAGAGTAACAGATGGCCTATGGATGTAGAGCATGGGTGGTGTATGAGAGCCGCCAATAACACTGCAGGTGATTTATATGCTGCTTGCCCTAGTGTCAGGGTTTCTATTGGTGATGTAGAGGAGGATTTTCATTTCTTTGTGCAGGATTCATGCTCTTATCCTATAATTCTTGGACAGCCATTCATTACAGAGATGCGCATGGAGACAAAGGTCATGGATGATGGATCTGCTTATGCACGGATTCACAGTAAAGATGGTATGAGAGCAGTTTAGTTTATGACTGTATGTGTGAACCATGTTAGAAACAGGGATACTCTAAGAGATGCACCCTTACCCACTGTGAGGGATTCGGGTTTTTATTAGGTACCGCCGTTTCGCGAGACGACGGTGGTACAGAAGAGAGGAGGTTGGAGTTCTCGCCTCCTGGCAGCGGTGTTTTCTCCTCCGGTTATGTTGGGATTTCAGCAAACAGTTCAATGAGTTATCAGAAGACTTCTAGGTTGCCTAGAGCTGCCAGGCAGTATATATGCAGGAAGGAGAAAAATTTGAAAAATGCAGGAATTTTGGAGGATGATGAGCACATAGATGGTATGTATGATAGTGTGATTTGTGCAGATACGATGTCAGAGATGGGAGATATGCTGAAAACTGATATGCTGAATTGTCATGGTAATGTATTAGTGCAGTCCCTGGACATGTTTCATGAAATTGCAAATTTTATGTCACAAATTGAGTCAGAGGCTGAGGTAACTCAGCAAAGAGTGTTGAGTGCTGAAGAAATTCAGCAAACAGAGTTTCCAGCTGGTTATGATCAGCTTTCAGAGAGACAGAGGGCTGAAAATTTTCAGCCAACAGAGTTTACTGCTGAAATATTTCAGCATTCAGAGTTTGGGGCTGTTTCTATGCAGTCCATAGAGCAGAGGGCTGAGAATATTCAGCCATTGGAGTGCAGAATTGCTGATTTACAGCAAGGTTTATGTAATGCAGAAGAGCATAATGAAGCCAGGGTTGACACGAAATACAAAACTGTGGATAAGAAGGTGAAGCCGGTTGCTGTACCGCTTCCACCTGACAGTGATTAGCAAATAGAGAGGGCTGCTAAACAGCAAATTTTGAGGAATCCGGAGCATATTGGTCATAAATTTTCAGCAGAGACACTTGCTGAATTGAAAATTGGAAATGGTGATTTCTTGTTACCCATGGAGAAGCAATGCTTTCAGGAGATGCTTGAGCATCATGGAAGGGGATTTGCTTTTGTCCCACATGAGATTGGATGTGTGAATCCTGATATTGTTGCTCCTATGGTTATTTTTACTATTCCTCATATTCCATGGAATCTCCGACCTATTCCAGTGCCTAAAGCACACTTGCCAAAGCTGATTGATTTATTGAATGAGAAAATCAGGATGGGAATCCTTGAGCCTTCATCTGCACCATACTCAAACAGGTGGTTTACAGTTCCAAAGAAGAATGGTACTCTTCGATTTATTCAGGACATGCAACCAGTGAATAGAGTTACTATCAGGAATGTTGGTATAGGTCCAGTTGTGGATGAGTTTGCAGAGGCATTTGCTGGACGTGCCATCTATTCTTTGGGTGATTTGTATTCAGGTTATGATCAGTTTCAGCTGGCTTTGGAAAGCAGGGACATAACCACCATGAGAACTCCTATTGGGCTTGTCAGGATGTGTACCTTACCTCAAGGTGCCACTAATTCTGTTGCGCATATGATGAATGCCATGCATAAGGTTCTTCGTGATTACATACCTCAACTTACTATGCCTTTCTTGGATGATGTGCCCATTAAGGGGTGTGCAGAAGAAGAGAAGAATGAGAGCCTAAATGAGCAGGGATGCAGATACTTTGTGGCTGATCATATTTCAGCATGTGAGAAGATTTTGACCAGGTTAGAAGAAGTGAACTTGACACTTTCAGGGCAAAAATCTGTTTTTGGAGTGAATGAGGTTGTCATTGTTGGGCATATGTGTGGATATTATGGCAGGAAACCCTCACCTGATAAGGTGAATGCTATAGGCAAGATTGCAGAGTATTGTTCTACCACTTCAGAGGTACGGAGATTCATTGGTGCTTGTGTGTTTTATATGATTTGGATACCTCATTTTGCACACATAGCAGATTGTTTGTATCAGCTGCTTCGAAAGGGGCAGAAATTTTATTGGGATGAGAGTCACACTAGAGCCATGCGGAAATTGAAGAAGTTATTGCAGAATGCTCCTACTCTCAGGAAAGCGAATTATAATTGTGATAGGCCTATTGTATTGACAGTTGACACTAGTCCAATTGGCATAGGTTGGGCTATGGGTCAAGATGATGCAGATGGAAATAGGTATGCTATTCAGTTTGGGGCGAAAGTCCTAAACGAGAGACAGAGGAGATATCCGCAAATCAAGAGGGAGTTATTGGGGATTGTGACGGCTCTCAAATGTGACAAGGAGTACTTTATTGGAGCTTCAGTTGTGGTAGAGACAGATTGCTTGCCATTGATTGGTATGATCACGAGTTGCTCTACTCCGGATATAGCTATGTTGAGATGGATTGCATACATCAAGTCATTAAATCCGAAATTTAAACACATAGCAGGGAAAGATAATCCAGTGGCAGATATGTTATCTAGAGCCAGATATGATGATGAGGAGACTCTACTTGCAAAAGAGGATGATGCAGAAATTTCAGCCACTATGGTTGATCATGTTTGTCATGTCTTTGATATTATGGCTTTTACAGAAGAACTTTATGTTGGAGATTGGTTGCAGATTGGCAGGTACCTTAGTACACTAAGCAAAAGAGATGAATGGACAGATGAAGAGTTCAAGAAGATTAGAAGGAAAGCCTATGGATATTTTCTCAAGGACGGATTTCTTTGGAAGCATCCGAAGAAAAGAGGTGGATTACCTTTGCGGGTTGTCTGCGATAGAGAGACACAGTTACAGGTGATGAGGGAGTTTCATGAGAGTCCTTGGGCTGGTCATAGAGAAGTATGGGCTACTTATGAGAAAATCAGGGAGAAATTTTGGTGGAAAGGCATGTATAGAGATGTTTCTCACTTTGTTGAGACTTGCAGAGACTGCTAGATGTATTCAGTAGTGCGCCATAGAGATGAGCTTCATCCGACCTATCCACTATGCATTCATTATAAGTGGGTAGTTGATTTGGTTACCATGCCTATAGGTCTATGGCAGATGAGATACATTGTTTTGGCTAGAGAGGATCTCACCAATTATGTTGAGGGCAGATCTTTGAGAACGAAGACCACTAGTGCAGTGTGTAAGTTCTTATTGGAGGAAATTTTCTGCAGGTATGGTTGTGTGGGTAAGATCACTACGGATCGTGGTGAATTGGATGCAGATGAAGCTAGGGAGTTTTTCTCTCAGCTAGGAATCAAATTGGCTCTAACCACAGCATACAATCCAGAGGGAAATGGAAAGAGTGAAAGAGGGCATCCGCCGATAGTGAAAGCATTAGCCAAAGCATGCAGAGGACGGATTGGAGAATGGCCAAAACTTCTACCGTTTGCTTTATGGGCTGATCGTACGACTCATAGTGTTACTACAGGATATATGCCTGCAGAGTTGATGTATGGTCAGAAACCTGTTATGCCGATTGAGACTTGTGCTTTGACTTGGTCAGTTTTACCTTGGCAGGAGGATTTGACGAGAGAGGAGCTCTTAGCTCTTCGGATTTGACAGTTGGAGAGGAGACCTGAGGATATTCAGCTAGCTATTGACAGGTTGAAAGTTGCTAGACTAAGGAACAAGGACAGGTTTGATAGCCGGCATCTCTTGCGGCCTAGAGCAATAGAAGAGGGAGATTGGGTTTTGGTCTTTGATAGCAGCCTTGAAAATCAGCATAGTGCACTTCGGAAGATGGTGAAAAGATGGTTTGGGCCATACATAGTCAGACATGTCTTTGATAATGCAACATATGAGTTGACAGAATTGGATGGAACAGTGCTTAGAGTGCCTATTGCTGGAAAAAGAATCAAGATTTTCAAGAAAAGAGATGATGAGGATTATGCATTGGAAGAATTTTCAAGAGAAGAGCAACGACAAGAAACTCCAATGGAAGGGACAGATGATATGGCTGAAAATCTTGTTGATCTACCGTAAATGCATAACGAAGAGATTGATTTGTTTGTGGATCTTGATGATAATGATCATGGGTAGTTGGCCCATCCGGAGGATGCGCAGGATTAGAGGGGGTGGATGTCGTATTGCTGCGCATTTGAGGTGTGTAAACCACTCAAAAGTTGTGCATGGGATTTGGTACTTTGTACATATTTAGTTGTTGTGATTACATTTATTCTCTGCGTATGAGTATAGTAGCGAGCATGAAGGGTTGATTTCAATCTATGTTGAACAAGACATTACAACTCTACAAACAGATGCAAGAGGAGGATATTTTCTCAAATCAGTAGACATTTAAGATCACATTTCAAGCATGTGATGACCTCATTGAGGAGGAAGAGGGCTCTGGTTTTGACGATGGTTATGTTGATGTCATACATATGCATTGCAACATTAAGAAAAGTGAAACAAAACCTACTGTGGAAATACATGGTAGCTTCATCAGTGGAGCCACAGAGATTATGGTGGAGTCTGTTGTATATGTTAATGAAGATGAGACCGAGAAGTCTGAAAAACCCTTGGCACAATATGAAGGCCTTCTTTTGAGGAGCTTGATGAGAACCTTCAACGGGCATTCCTGGATATCATAAAAGCCAAAGGGCTTACTGTAAAACTTGCAGCAAATATGCTGGATTATCTAAGGTCAAAGGAGCAACGAGAGTACATGCGATGGTTACACAACATGGAAACTTTCTTCAGTTGATGTGTTTGCTATTTGGGCAACCACCAATTTTGGGCGGATTTGGATAATTTGAATGCTATAGAAAACCCCTTGGGAGGTTTTTTTTTTTTAAATTTAAAACTGCGAAGTGCAGATTACTGCACAGAGCAGTATTTGGGTCAATCTTTTCTGGGACAGGGAAGCCGTGCTTTGAGGGAAAAAAAAGAAAAGCTTTTGGGCTATTTTTAAAAAGGGGGCTTTTTGGAGGGAAGACGTATGATTGTCACAGAAGATTTTGGGAGGTATGGATCTGACACAGGACGCGTGGAGTAGAGGAGAGTGAAGATACGACTGAAAATTCTATGTGATAGAGAGTGGCATTCTGAATCATATCCTGGCCGCCAGAATAAGGATGATGACCTTAGCTTGGAATGGGGCTTAATCAGAAAATAGGGAAATGGAAAACAGGGAGGAGCTCTGCAATTTATAACAAACAGGGCATGATCGTTGAGGATGAAATCAATATAGCACTTGACAGTCCGTTGCGAAAGGGGCTTGCGATTACATGCAATTGTTGATGTATGCCTCGTTCAAGGTTGTCGGCCTGGTGATTCGCTCGTTTTCCACTACTCAGGTCATGGGTCATAACAAAGGAATTACAGTGATGAAGTGGGAAGCTGAATTTGTGTTTCGACGGAGGAAGCCGTGACAAGAAACATCAACAAAGGAGAGCTGTTGGAGATTACGGACTAAAAAAAATCTGGAGCTCAAGAGGAAAAACGACAACAAAGAAGGTCGATAGGCAACTGCGGCAGAAACAGAGGGAATCCTGTTCTTGGAGGAGATCGACGGGGGAGGACTACGAAATGAAGAAGACGAAGTTTAAAGGTGACGATTATCAGCAAACATAATACTCAGCAGATGACAGGCAATCGACACGAGAGGACGATTCCAACCAGGAAGCAAACAGAAAGAAGAAAGGGAAATCGATTTTCTCCATCCGCCAATGTCTGGGAGCTTCTTCGATGGCTCAAATTGAAATGCCTTTCATCCATCTCTACGAACCAAAGCTTCGTTGAAATCACACAATCTGACTCTTTGCCAAGGCAGGAAGATTACAGACAGAACAAGGTAGTCTTTGTTTCTATGTTGTAATGGTGTTCGATAAAGACTGTACGCGATTACAAAGTAAGTGGAGCTGCTTCAATTCATCTGTTACGCCCAATGTCAGTGCCAATGGATTGGCGTAAAGGTTAAGAAGCCTAATGTGCTATTTTAGGCACCGTTCATCTATAATGAGCTCCTGTAATATTTACTCATCTGAGGTTTGCACCTGATCGGCATCCTTATATCAGGTTCAGACATTCAGGCATCGAATGTCCACGGTTTTCTGTCAACATTTCCAGCTTTGGCTCCAATTGTTATGGCGAATTAATCAGAGATTCCCCCCTTATGCAGCTTTGGTCCAAAAGGTTATGGTGTGTAATCCTTCGATTCTTCAGGATCCTTCTCTACGCTTCTTCCAGAACTACCTCGAGAAACTTGATGCAAAAGTACTACCAGCTGCTTACTCCAAATTGAGTTCTGTTCTACACAACGATTTAAAGCTCACAGGTTGCTAAACAACAATAAGGATGGATTCAGCTCTTCTTTGGAGTTCAGTACCGCTGCTTGTGCCAATCCTTCCTTTATTGATGGTGTTTCTTCAAAGGGAATATACACCCTCTCCCTCAGAATTTTCTTGCCTGAGTATGCTTTTCCACAGGAATATGGACACACAGGCTTAATTGGGCACCTGCCCAAGGTTTTCAAGACTGTGAACTAAATATAATGTAGGGATTCAGCACAAGAGCTCACCTGAGTGCACGTCATAGCAGCTATGGTGGTGTAGCTCAGGATATGGATGCACTGAGTGGTATGTATAGAATAGGGCTTACTTCAACTCTTTAGTTTTTGCTTCATGCCAGGGAGTTTTATCCAACAAAGCCACCTTCAAACATGGAATATGTAGAGAGTACTACAGAGAGTTTAAGTTATGTGCAGGATTCTTTCCTTGTTATGCATCCAGAGACTACAGTTTCTATGAGAGATGAGTAGATAGCTGAGATCACTCAACAAGAGACAGAGCTTGCTATTGTATGTCAACATATTGAGACATAGGCTGTGATTTTATGGTTTCCAAAGTTATTGAGGGCTGATATCTATCAGCGACAGAGTTGAAGACTGATATATATTAGTCAAGAGTTTCATAGATTGTCGAAATATTTAGCTGATTGAATAGTGGATTCTGCAGATTTTTCTGGCACAATATTAGTGCTTTTGCTGCTCACAAATCCTCTCATCTTGCTTATTTGTATGATTGATCTTCTATCCTGAAATTAATCAAGATCCTCTGTGGTTGCGACATTGCTTTGACAAAACCTTCGACAACGCGCTTCATAACAAGACGTCTCACCTTATGACGTGCGGCAAGGATTCACTGCTATGCGGAGACAAGAGCAGGGGTGCCCCGGATACGGCCAACCACCCAATTGCCACCGCAGGGAGTGGAAAGAGGCCAAGAAGAGAACATCAGAGAAAAGGACAAGTTGCCAGTATGCAGAGGCGTGACGTATCCAGATGGCAACCATGGGATTGTCGCATTATGGATCGGGTGGCAGGGAGTCATGGGAGGCTGAGTTTGTAAGTATTATTTGATTCCTTTTTAAAAACTAAATTTTGTGATTTGTTTCAATTCATTATGTAGTGTGTTCTAATATGTTGTATGTTAAAATTGTTTTGTAGTATCATATCATTGGTAGGATGTCTACTCCTAGAGAGGTAGGATACCATTGAGGTAATAACCATGCGTCCACTTGGTAGCATTTCTACGAGGAGGGACTAATCAGGAGGAGCAATATAATTGTGCCATGAGGATTCCACAACCAGAAGAGGCATGTTTTATTTTTTACATGAAAAGTATAGGTAACTCTAATTTATTGTTTATAATGGTATATATATCTTAATCCTTTATGTAGGCAAACCCTGATGCAGTTGAGAATAGCGAAGGGGGACTAGCAGTAGCGGTGGCAGCACCGGCAGCGATTGTGGTAGCGATGATGATGCCTCTTCTGAGGAGATGTAGAGGAGCTCCATGTATGCATGCCTCCACTTGGCTTGTAGTTTTCATTTTTGATATGTATTACTTTCAGCTAGTGCTTACGACCATGACCATGCTTGAGGTCACAAGCACTAGAACTCGTTATGTAAAAACGTTTCATCTATATATATGAAATTTTGTGTTCTACATAGATTGTTTTGTTTTCAATACAAAAATCTTCGAAATATGTACAAATGTTTCAGCACTGTACGCTCATCATGTGTTATTATCAATATATGAACTTTGACTCTCTACATTCTTTTGCTTTCACTATAATAATATTTCTCTGCTTTCCCTAAGCATACAATTTGATGTTGATGGGCGGAAAAAAACCAGAGAGCATGTGGCTTGCAAAGCCACATGCTCTATTTTTTTTTCATACCTCTGTTTTGCGTGTCTATCCGCGCGTCTAAATTGCAGGAAAAATGCGCATCTATTATCGTCAAAAAATTACAGAGTACATGCCTTTTTAGACGCAGAGTTACATGTGTCTATAGACGCAGAACATGAATATATCTACTTTTTTATAAATATGATTATATATTTACGGAGCGCGTCAATAGGTGCATCTATATGCACATGTAGTTTTCACTATAAGTGCGCTTGTAGACGCGAAATTGTAGACGCGCCAGTAGATGCGGTAATAACCGCGCCCAACATTTTTAAAAACAGTTCAAATATTGCATCTACAAGCACGTCTATGGAGCCTCTTTATTGTAGTGATTGCCATGCTTAGGTGGATTGGGTACATAAAATCCATGAATTGTGAGTTCATGTATATAGTAGGTATAGACAACCTTGTAGCCAATATGCTTTCACGAGAAAGATATGATTATGTGGATTTTTCTTGCATTGATGAAGTTGACCATGGGGCTCATCTTTCAGCCATGCATGCTGATCATACTTGTCATATATCTTCTTTGGAGAGCTTTGAGGACTCTTTGTATATAGGAGAGTATTTGCAAATTGGTCATTATTTGAGTACCATGTCTAGACATGATGGATGGACTCATGCGTACTTCAAGAAGATTTGGAGAAAAGATTATGGTTTCTTCTTGTGGAATGGGCTGCTTTGGAAGCATCCACAAAAGCGAGGAGGATAGCCATTGAGAGTTGTATATGACAGAGCTTCATAGGTGCAAATCATGAAAGAGTTTCATGAAAGTGTTTGGGTGGGGAATAGAGCTATTTGGGCGACCTATGAGAAGATTAGAGAGCATTACTGGTGGAAAGTCATGTACAGAGGTATCTCACAGTTTATTGAGACATGTACTGATTGTTAGTAGTTTTCTTTAGTGAGGCATAAGGATGAGTTTCACCCTACTTACCAGCTATGTATTCACTACAAGTGGGTTCTTGATTTGATTACTATGCATGTTGGATTGTGGTAGATGCATTACATTGTTTTGGCATGAGAGTATCTCACAAATCAGGCGGAATGAAGAGAATGGAAGATAAAGACTACTTCAGTGGTCTGTATATTTCTGTTGGAGGATGTTATATGCAGATATGGTTGCATTGGGAAAATTACAACAGATAGAGGTGAATTGGATGCTCATGAGGCTAGGGAGTTTTTCTCTCGCCTTGGCATTAAACTTACTTAACTTTAGCATATAATCTAGAAGGTAACGAGAAGAGTGATATTTATTGGAAAGTCATGGGTTTGCTAATAATGCAAAGTTTGAGGATGATTGTCAGGTAATCATTGGAACTCAATCATATGTCCTTCTTACTTTGGATAAGCTCATCTTTAAGCTAGTTAAGCAGCTCCAAGCTGTAGCATCTGATGAGATGGAAAATAAGTTACTTGCACTATATAATTATGAAAATTTACATCCTCCTAGAAGTTTTATAGAAGTGGTATATCATGCAAATGCATGTGTGATACTATATAAGGAGAACATCTACATATTTGAGCATAGTTAAAATCCCAATCAACTTTCTATTTAGCCTATGGAAGGTAGTTCTAAAAGTTTGAAAGTAGCTGCCAATGCTATGGATTCAAAGTTTTCAAAGTATCTCAATGAGTTTCTACTACCTATTTTAGACTTACGAGAGCGACGTCCTGTCTTCTTGCCAAGGAACAAACATCATTTGTGTCAAGGCAAAATGTTTGTGTTGCCAATGGGCTTGAGCACCAAATTTCTTGCAATACTTCAAAGGTTTCCTTCCCCATGGACACCTTCACAGAAACCTTGATGGTTGCTATCATGGCCACCGTTGGAGGCATTGGCATCATCCACTACAACATGCCTGCCCCTGATCAAGCATCCTTTGCTCGTCAAGTTAAGAGCCTTAGAGTAGGGTTAATCTAGAAGCTTGCCTGCCACACCCCGCATCTTGTCGTCAAAGACGTCGATGCGGGTTGAAGATAAATATCAGTATGGGACCCAGATTTTTGCGGACGTGTCGGTTCTTTGTCGGTGACTTGCTGGTAGTTTAATTTTTTGTATTTATTTGAATAATTAATTTGAATGATGCCAATTTGTCATCATCTTCTCATGCGGGTGCATGGTTCTGAGCGTCTGCCTCTAACAGACAGGGTGCAGGGTTCGAAACCTGAGGAGTCAATCGAGGAGAGAATAAACCTCATTTTAGGGGCCTTTTTAATTTGTGGGACCCATAATTACCTAGTACGGGCTGAACCCATCAAAATCTATGGGGCCCATGCTGATATATATCCACAGCCATTGATGTGCTGAGGAGAAGTAAAGGCTTGGAGGAGCAGAGGCTTCTTGTCCGTTCTTGTCACAGAGGACGGAACCCTGGCATGCCGGCTTGTTGGCATCATCACGAGTAGAGATATTGAACAGGCATATCACAAGGAACTTTGAACACTATCCCATATAGTAAAAAAAGAGAAATTTTCTAGATACTTCTCAAAGTATCTAGAAAAGGTCTCAAGTAGTAAAAGTGGAACACTTTACAAGTTAGTGATATAGTAAAACATTTTTATATAGATTTTTTTTAAAATTCTAGTTGATGATGTAGTCAATTATTCCTAGATGAGAAAACTAGTTGGAATCATAGATATAGTAAAATTTTCCTATATAAGAAGACTAGTCAAAACCATTTAAACAACAAAATATTCTTGTATAGAATTAACAATTTGAACAAAACTATAATACAAGTTAATTAGTAGAATAAAAATGATAATTTTTACTCATACATGGGAAAAAAAATCCAATTCACAGATAGGCAAGTACTACCAGTCAAGGATAGACAAGGTTGCCCAAATTTTTTTTGTTGAAATAATTCTGATCAAGTTAAAAAATAATCCACAAAATTCAAGTCAAATTAGGGTTATTTAGAATATTGCAATTTCTAAAGCAAAAGAAGCCACACTTGGAGAATTGTTGAGAAACCTATAAACAAGTGGTTGGTAAAAGCACATCACTTGTACTTTTAAGCTTCCTCTCAAATGGCAAATAGATTAGCAACTATCATACAATTAACAATCTAGAATCACAATTTAGAAACCTCCTTAACCATAGGTCCTTCTCACTCGTTAGGGCAATCCTTGCTTAGCAATTACAATTTCCAACACAAGTAACAACACTTATTTCTATTCTTTTTGGGATTATGAATAGGTGTATCACTCTTCAGACATTGAACATTTAGTATACCTTTTACCAAATTAGCTTTTTCAATCATGCTTCTTTGTGATTGGTTTCTACACTCTTAGCCTCTCTTAATTTTGAAATGAAGGCATTCCAACTACCCTATTTAGCTCCCATTCTATTGATAAAGCTAGAGCATGTTCTGTTGATTGCAATATAGTGGTGGTTAGCATTTTAATATTTCATGAGATCCAGACACAACCAATAGATCCAATCGGAGCAACTTGGACAATCAATAGTTTTGGCATCCATTGACTTGGCTTCTAGCAATCAACAAATACTTTTAAATCCCACTAATGCTCACAAGACATCTACGCACCTTAAGGGTTGTATAATTTTTTTGTGATGCTATTTAGATTTTTCAATCCTTCAAACACTTTCCATGGGCAACACAAATTTTCATCATTTAATACAAAAATCTCTTACCCATTTGGCTTGATGGCATATTGATTCACACCAAGACTTGGAATGAGCATCTTCAAGCGCTTCATGATGTTCTTCATCCTCTTCTAGAAAAAAACCCTATGAATCCAGATCAATTCTCTTCCATGAGCAAACACTCTTGAAGCATTATTCATATTGTAATGGTGCGAATCTGCCAGCCATAAGCTTTTTCAAAATGAAAGCAAATATAATTGAGTTTCATGAGAATATAATTCAACAGATCAATAAAGTCAAAGAGCTTGTATTGTCCCTTCCATTTCTAGGGTCTACTGATGGATAGTGCCATTGCTAGACATCATCACTCCCATTTTGTGATGGTATACAGGCGCCACTTTTAGCATGTGAATGACACCTGGTCAAATACATAAGACTCCATATAGACTTAAGGCAAGAGACACCATAGAATGAAATATAATCAAAATGAAAAAGACTACTCTCAAGAACATGTGCCTATGACAATACAAGCTCAATATACCTTGGTAATGGTAGAAGTAGTATGAAGTAGCCTCCATTTCCTCCATGTTGACCCAACATTTTCCTCTACATCCTTCTCTTCCTTGGCATGCAAATGGTTTACCTTGCACATATCTCAAACATTTGGCCTTGGTCAATGGTGCTTCCTACTAGTAGAGTTGCCACAAAATGTACTTTTACCCCCTATTGAGGTCTTCATTTTAATCAACAATCCAACTAGCATGTCTTCTGTAGAAGCTCCTAAGATTATACAATTGACTTCCCTTGTTTTTGCAATAGCAGTCCCTTCTTCTAGCAGCTCTCAAAAATCCTAATTGTTACAACCATTAGGGGAGTTTTGAGGTCTCGAAAATGCCTTTTAGGATGTGGAGAGAGAGTGCTCTAGACCAATAAGAGCAAAGCCTCCGTAACGGAACTTCTAATATAAAAAAATTAAAAAATTATTTTACAAAAATATATAAATATGATAATATTACGAATTTGTATTTTTATTATGTATTTTTAGTCTCTTATATTCGTGATTATGACATATTTTGCATTAATGGCATAGAGTCTCGGCTACTTTTATTTAATGATGTTTCTAGATTAATGATAATGACTGATGTAATCGAAATTCAAATTGGTGAAAAGCATGGCGCTCAGTTTTTTCCCTCGTTTCTTTTATTCCTCTATTGTTTTTCCCTCCGTTATGATAGCCTAGTCCTCTCTCTCTCTCTCTCTCTCTCTCTCTCTCTCTCTGTGCATGTATCTCTCTCTTCTACCATGGATACAGAAATTCGACCTTCAACAAGGCGTCCAAGCTCCCAAATCACATCCATATCAGTGTTTAACTCATTCCAAACTGATGGAAGATGGATTCCTACTATCATTAGCAAAGGTAGTTGGATCACCATGCAACAAGCAAAACGTGGAAAAAGGCAAAGACATGAGAGCTCGTTTATCTCTGCTTGGAAGGGAAGAATCCGAGATTTTAAGCTTGGAGCAAATAAGAATAGTATCAAAGATGTACTAGTGCAACATGTGTTCATGCATAGAGAGCTGTGTTTGAAACCTGGATCTTCAAAGCTTCCAATGCATAGACCAAATTGTAAGAATTTGATTCTTAAAGTTTTTCCTTTCTTAAACATGGTTTAGGTTTTTCCATTATAATATTTGTTTGTCTTGTAGATGTCTATCCCTCTAATCTTGAGGAATGGCAACCAGTGGAATCTATTATTGATGTTATTGATGTTATACATGGTTCAATTGGAGAAGAAATGTATAGAGGTAGAAAGAAGACAGAGCTTGCAGAGAATGGAATATTCTTTTATGACCATTCTTATGTTATTCCTATGCGGTGTTGCCAATGGGGATCAATAAAACTCCTTCCTTTGCCAGATTTTTCAAGCTTTGAGTGGCCTTTGCCAAGTCCAGCTACTAGTTAGGGCTATAGATGTAAGATATTTTCTGAGATCCAGAAAGCACTAAAATCTAATATCTCAAGTAGGCTAAGCAAAGTTACTTTATTTATGCCTATTAATATATTTATTGATTTCTTCTCTAATATGGAGATAAGAATAACAAAAACCATGCTTTCAGTGAAGAGGCTAACATATGATCATATCATACAATTTGTTGATGAAGGATGGGATACAAGGACAGAAGGAAAAATTATATGTAAGATAGATCAAGACTCTATAGCTTGTAAATATATGATTGCTACTCAAAATTTTATCCTTAGCTTTTACTATAGTCGATGGCATTTTGTTGGTAGTAGTCTAGTTGCTTTAGACCAGAATCTTAATGATTTCAGCAAGGATCCTATTGTGGATCTTGATATTTGGTTCAACGAGGATATTATTGCAATCTTAAAGATCAGAAAATCATGTACGCTACATCAAGTGAGGATGGATTTACAAAATGAAGACATTGAACTACCATGCTCCTTTGTATTCCAACTTGACAAGAAACGAGTAAGTTTTCACATCATATTATATCTACTTAGATGTATATCAAGATCTCACTTTCTAACTAACAAACATTTGTAATTTATTTTTTCCAGATATCGAAAAGGAGAGAAAATAAAATACACTGCAATGACATTCAAGAAAAGATATCTTTACTATCAATATAAAATACATGTACAAATTTTGTAGCAGATGTCTATCTGCCATCTCTATGAGATATACAAGGGCTGAAGGGAAAATTTCTATATATGAAGGCCTACAAGGCGATATGGCAAAGCTATTTCTTTTTTGGAGAACTATCCTTTCTAGGAGTCCTTTTGCCTTTCTTTGATGTCTTGGGTATAGAAGGTGTTGAAGCTGTGGATTTGCCTTCCGTGGTTATAGGCACCGCATCTCCTTCATGGTGCAAATCCCCACCAATCTCTGTTGTTGGTTGTATACAATTGACCATCATATACTTCAAGAGCTTTGCTCTGACGTACCAAATATGCTCAGATGTATAGCAATCCTTCGAAAACTGTCACACATTTATAGAAAAAAGAGTTTTAGTTCATTATTGTTCTTACAATAGACTATATTTTTATCATCAATGGACTATTTGCAATTAATATCTATCTTAAAGTTTAGCATCTTTCATATTATCTTTACATGTTTATCATCATTAAGATAAACAAAGTTAACCATTCTTCTAGCATTTGCAATCACCCTCCAGCCACAAGAATGGCTATCATCCTGATGGGGACACTGCAACCACCAACACAAAGTAAAACTATAAAGAGGACGAATGGTAGTTCATAGAACAAACTCATGTTTCAATTATTTTAATGAATAACTTACTGCAACTTGTCTATATTGCATTGTTGCAAGCAAATCAGATGGCATAGGGGGTCTTTTCTCTAGCTCTTCAATTAATCTTTTGGCACCTCTGTATATAAAATATGTTGAAATTTAGAGTACTTACAAAAAAAAGAATTGAAATATCAAGGAGCCCTTGGATAATATAACTTACAATTTAGCATTTCCATGGCTTCCTTTCATAGAGTTGATTAAAAAGCATTGCTTATCCACAAGGTCTATTGCAATCAAGCTCCAATGAGAACTAAAAGCAATCATATCTCAACAAATTAGTAGGATAAAATCTCAAAAACTCTAATAGAATATTGAATCACTTACTTTTCATTATATGGAATTATAAGCAGCTCCAAAGTATCGAAGTCAATCAAATTGAGCCAGTGCTCAATAAAACTTGCATCAAGCTCATTCCTCATAAAGAATGAGATAGATGGATCAAAAACCTCAATTTTTTGTTGTATATCCAAAGGAAACTCATGCATTATACACCTAGAAAAGGCATAGAAATAGTGAGTATAAACAAGAAAAATCTTATTGCTAAAAAAATATCAAAAAGTATAAGTAATTATGGATGGACATACCTTAGGCCAGCAAGAATAAGACTGTCATTTACTTCTCTTCTTTTATCCTTAAGAATCTGAACACATGCAGCATCAAAGGAGATAACCTCAGTTCTTTTGCCTAAGTCACCAGGTAAGAAACAAGACACACTGAATCCTTTTGGATTAGTTGCTTCAAGAAGGGTGGCTAGCTCATTTTCAAAGGACTCTAGTTGCTCTATTTCCCTTTCTTCAACCCTTTGCCTCCTATACTCTCTCCATTTATCTGCTTGTTCCTCTTTAGCCTTCTCCTCTTTTTCATGTTGCCTTGTATCCTTCTCATGGGTGACATCCTCAACCCTGACACCAGAATCATCTTTCTTTCTTCTAGCTGGGGGCACATTAAGGATATTAAATGTCTTCATATCAGTGAGGGGAATTGGCTCAAGGACCTTTGAAAATCTATATCTTAGCCTCCTAAGAATTACCATGTCCTTGTCCATGAGTGTGAGCCTATGAGCATGAGCAGCACAAATGTAGGCATCTTGGAAAAACTCAATTAGAAAATCCTCTGTGGCTTCTTGTATACAATTAAGAGCTGTTCTTGTCCATCTGAAACTATCCAAACTATATCTGTCACAAATTTCCCTGACAAGCCTCTGAAAAGACAACTTTGGAATTGCATTGTCAAGAGCATTTACTGCCTTCCTAATCTCCCTTAGACACCTGACATTTTGAGAAAACCTTATCCTTGGCTTTGACTTTCTGGAGAGCTTCTAAGGCTTTGAAGACAGATGAATCTTTGATGCTAAATCCCTAGGATCAATCTTCTCTTTTCTTGCTGTTTCCTTAGTCCTAGCCATCTGCCAAAAAAACATATGTTACTTCTTCTCCAGCATGTAAAGCAAAACGCGAGTCCCAGACAAGAGTTATCTATGCTGCATGGCGTTTTCTCGTATCAGCTGAATTTTTCTCGAGCTGTCTAGTGAAACGCGAGTGTCAAGCAAGGCGCCTCCTTGCAGCTGCTTCTTTTTGCGTTTCACTAGACTTGTTGTCCATTGTGTCCAGTGAAACGCGAATTTAAGCCAGGAAACCTGCTTGAAGTACCTTATTTTCGCGTTTCACCGGACAGCTCATGAATAGCATAAAAATTGACAAAACCAAGAAAAAAGAGCTTTGATCCAAGGAAAGCTTTTAAGATTACTTAAAATATCCATAGAATTAGGGATGAAAGAAACAGGCACCGAGAGCATGGAATGCTCAGATTAAGGAAAAATATCAAAACAATGCATTGAATGGAGCTTGTTATTGAAAAGCAAGATGCAGAAACCATACCTTCTTCTTAGCTTGTTCTTCACAATCTCAGCCTAAAGATGACAATATGCTTGAAGGTTTGCTTTGTTGGGGAAGCAGTGAAATGCTTGGAGATTGGAAGGAAATGCGTGGAGACTAGAAGGAACACAAAAAAAAAAGATGGAATAGCGATGAAATGCGATGAAAGCTAAAGGCGGTGAATTTGCATGGACTCAACGTTCTTCGCAAAGTGTTAATAACACACGTGTGACGTACTCTCGCTTATCGGAATTTTTTATTTACTTGGAAAATGGTTATTTAACACACGTAAAACGTATTTTTTGGAAAAAGAGAATGCGCACGTCTTCTGAGGAGTTTATTACGCTGTGTTAAGTCACACACGTGTACACGTATTTTTCCATTATTACACAAACTTTTTCGTTGGAACTATCACCACATGCTTAACGGTCGATATAAAAGCATTTCAAACCCATTTCTCCGACATTGTCTTCTTCTCTGCCAAAATTTCGTCTCGACTTCCCTTCAAGGTCCTTGCATCCTGTGTGGAGAGCAGTTCAACAATCTTTGATAGGTAACAATTTTTTTTATTACAAGCATTTTAACAAAATAAATTTGATTAATATAGAAAGAATGTTTTATAACACTTAAACAATTAAAGATGTTATGTGCTTTCTATCTTTCAAATGCAGCATATCTTTTCCAAAAATGATTATATCATCAATTTGTGTGTTTCCATAGAATTTATTTATTGTTCATGTTTCTTTTCTTCATTCGTAATTTTTGACAAGTAAAACGCGAGACAATGTCTCTGTTGATGATATTTTGCTTAGTATCGCGTTTCACCGGCCACATTTTAGAATAATTTTTGTCTTCAAGCTAGTGTCCGATGAAACGCGATTCCTTCACAGGCATTTGCCTTACACACTTGAATTTTTGCGTTTCACCGGTCAACTAAAAAAATTCTCCTGTTTTGATTTTTTTGTCTTGGAAAATCAATGTTGGGGCCTCTTTCCATGATATCATCTTGTTTTATTGGATATTGGTTCTTTTCTGCTTTTTTTTTTCAGGGATAAATATTTTTCTGGTCAAAATGACAAAGAGGAAGCTATCTCTGGAAGGAATGGATGAGGAGGAGATAATTGAGACATCTGATGATAGGCTCTTTGATTTTTTACACATCACTGGAAATTCTTCCAAGTTTTGCTATATCAGGGAAATTTTCAATGTTCCTTTTGATTTGAAGGAGTTATTAGAGGATCTTGATGATAAACTTAAGGAGTACAGATGTTTTTATGATAGACATGTGCAAGGTTTGGAAGTCAATGGATTTGTTCATTATAGTGATGTCATGGGAGCCACCAATACATCGAGGTCAACTTTGCTCGGCAGGTTCAACCTCATTGATGAGGAATTCAGAAAGAAAGAAACATGTTGCCCTTTCCACAGGTACCAACACCAATGCCTTCTAATCCACAAGGACGTTGGATTTATTGTGTATCTTCAGTACATGGAAAATTCTTCTCCAGATATAGACCAACAGAGAAAGCTAGAGGATATTGCAAGTATGGATAAGGAGGTCGAAGAGAAGGAGGAGATGTTCCAAGAAGATGTTGAGAATCAACTTGTCCAAGGTTTTGATGTAGGTTTATTCAAGAGTGACAATATCACAATGGTGGAAGAAAAGGAGATTGAGCCAAGTGCACAGGTTGATGAAGAAGGTCCTCTTGCCTGTGTTCCAACATTTCCCACTTATCTTATCAACAAGAAGAGATATGTGTTGCTAAATGATATTCAACATCTTTTTTATCTTAGAGAAGATTATTGCTTAGCAATTCTTGCAGGTTGGGGCAAAAATGACATGAATTTTATAGGTTATGAACAAGAACCACTAGCAAGTCTTGATGTTGAGGGAGAGAATTTCCAAGATAGCTCTATAGCCTTACATACATGTATTAATCAGATCATAGAATACGAAAAGGGGGGGCTACCTACAGAAGAAGAGTTCTTGCAAGTCCAGAAGAAACTTCATATTGATGATGTAGGGTATGAAGAGAGATTGAAGTCTCCATCACATGAGAAGCCCAAGAGTTCAATAAATCTTTATGATGATAGTCTTCTTGAAGAAGATGAACACCCTAAGGTATGAAATATAATTCGAAGTTACCCATTGAGTTTATGTTAGACTTTATTATGCATTATAGATAAATATCTTATATCTTGTACTGTTGTGGTTTGTTCTATAGATTGAGATTGAAGATCTGGACAACTTTCTTGGAAGGGCCAAGGGCTCTAGGCCAATGAAGCTTGGAAAAAATCAAAGCCTTGGCCATTATATTGGAAACTTAAACAATCAAACAATTGTAATATATCATAGTAGATTGTCAAGCTCTCCAAGTCTACCAATGATGGCTTTGAGAGCTATCTCAAAGGTTATTGGATCTCAAGTTTTCAGCAGAGGTTTGGACAAGATCATTTTGGTGGAGAAGGAAGAAGCCATAAGAGTTTTTGGCTTTATGCCTGGATACAGTGGATCTAGAGCTGGATATTTTGGAGTTCTTTGCTCCTATTTGCTCTCTTATGTAGGAGATAGTAAGAATTTGAAGCTTCTTCCAGGCTATCGAAAACAAGAGTTTTTGAAATACAGAGGTCTTATTGAGTGGGATGAAACAAAAGATTCCTCTAGAGGCCCTGTCGAGCTACCTGAAACCAAGGACTCCACTGAAGGCCCTGTTGAGGTGCCTGAAACTAAGGACTCTTCTGCAACACAATCAGACTAGAAGATGCCAAAGATTAAGGGTTTCTTGAAACCCATCTTTTCCCAACTCTTTGTTTGGTTTGTAACCATTCTGTAAATCTTTGCTTTGCGCAAGAATTTAAATATCTATCTTTTCTTCTTTGGGTAACAATTTGTATAGTCCTTGCTAAAGATGATGTATTGCTTGATGTGGTTGTATCTTTAAGCTTGAATTTATGCCAAATTTGTCAATAGAACCATTGAAAGACCTCTAATAAACTGTTGGCTTTGTGTCTTCCACCTCCATGTCTTGTATGTCTGAAATATTTTGTTCTTGCTTGATAATGTGATTTTTCCATACCTTGGGTTGACCAGATAGATAGAGATCCATATTGTTTAATAAAGTATGGAGCATGGTTGTATAGAATATGCTGCATAGTCAACAAATAAGGAAAGTTATTAAAAAACATTATATGAGTTCGACAATGAAGAAACAAACATATACAAACTTCTTACCATATAGTGAGTAAAGTGTTGATCACCCCAAGCTTCTGTCATCGCCTTTTTGAAAAGGTTCAATTCGTTTTTAAAGTCTTTGAGATCATCGTCATTCCATTCAGTCTTATCACAATAAAAAAACACTTTGTCTAGTGTTTCCCAAACTTTAGCTTTTCTATTTCGAGCTTGTCCATTATCAGTGTGATCCTTAACTGCATTATGTAGGGATTTCCACTGATTAAATTTAATAGTTGAGCCACCATTTCTCGAGTTTATCTTGCCAAGTCTCCCATGAAAGCCTAGAAACCTTCTAGCCTTCACTCCACCAATAGATGGTTTTTTTGGGACACAATTACCATCCTTAGACTTTTGAAGATCTGGTTCAATAACAACATTGCCACCATGCAAACCAATTGCAGAGAGAACTTTTTCAACCTTTGTTATAGCATCTGTTCTAGTTGATAATGGCTTCAACTTCCATGCAAATCCTATATAGAGATGAACAAGCTTTTCGATTATCCTGCAAAGTGCATGAAGTGTACAAATATGGGCATTCGCTAAAGGAATTTCCAAGACTGGTTTAAACTGTGGATCCTTATTGTGCCTAGAGGGAGCTCTATTCCAATTGCTTGAGTTTAACTCTACAGCTGGTGACATGCAGTATAAGCAAGGAGATCTCGAGTTAGCTCCCTTTGATACATTATACATACATTTGAGTGTCTTTAGGTCACCAGCTATGTGCCACTCAATCTTGTAGTTCCCTAATCCTTCAACAAATAGCTCTTCTCCTGCTTGTTGCCTTTGAATAACATTAGGTATTGATGTTTGATGAAAAACCCAATATAGTATATCAAAATTCTCAGTATCTACCTCAAATGCTCCTAGCCACCAGATATTATATTCAGATTGAACACTAAATGATGTTGAGTGATTGCAATGACTTGACGAAAGTGCTCTATTCATCAAGGTGATAGAGATTCTCTCCAATTTTTTACATTTCAGAATCTCACTTTCATCAAGTTTAATCACAAATCTAGCCACTCCTTGTGCCTCAGCTACTGACAAGTCATAAAATTTGATCATTAAGCATTGTAGGGTGGGCAATTCAAGGAAAATATTGTTAAATTCATTGAATGTAACCTCCTTTTTCTTGCCCTTGAAGCTAGCCTTGATATGAAAAGGCTCACCTAGAATCTCCATCACTTTGTTATTAACTCTCTGTCTGATAGTCCTAACCACAAATGGTTTCGGAAGTATGCAATTGTGTACCTGTCCTTGCTTCATATTTGATTGTAAAAGTTGGAAAAGTTGCATATAAGCATCTCGACTGATACCAATACTATCCAGTGTCTTCTGTACTAACTCAGAATCCAAAGAATGATCCTTCACAAATGACTCCAAGCATTGTTTCTTTGCCTTTTTAAATTTCTTCTTCTCCAAAATATCCTTTGAAACCACTGAAGGAAGAAGATGATAATAAAACTGAGCTGCTTTTAAAGAATCTCTTTCACTTGCATTTGGTTGTAGAAGAGATCTAAGCAAAATTAACATCACAAATCAATGCAAGTAGTTTAAATAAAGCCATATTTAAGATTTTTCAAGTGAAAAAAAATATACATTGCTGCTTGGATTCTTTTACCACAGCCTCCTCCTCCTCGTTTGAGATTCTCAATATTTTTAAGAGCTCTTTGTCGATTTCGAAGGCCTAATAAAGTTTGCTTTTGTTGATAAGCTTTGATACGCTTTTCCAATGAATGATTTTTTTGTTTTCAATCGTCTAGCTTCTGCAACAACTCTATATTGTGTTTCATCAAAAGATGATTCTCTAGTCCAAGGATATCCTTTTCTGCAACAAGATTAAGTGTATAACCTAAAAATCCATTGTAGCCATCGCCAATAAACCTCATTAATGACGAGCTGTTATAGAAAGGAGGAGTGCTATTTCTGTTAGGATCTTTGGGATATAGCTTTCCATCTAACCAAAGATCAATATTCTTCTTTCCTTCAAACCTCAGTATATGTTTCATAGACTCTGTAACCGTGATAGATTTTGTTCTCTTTCTTATCGGTTCATACTCACTGTCCAACTCAATATGAAGATGATAGAGAGGTCTTTTATGAGAGCTACAGAGATCATTAGATGATTGATCCATAGCTGAGTTACAGAGATCATTGGGTGATTGATCCATAGCTAAGGATATGATTAGAAGCAAGAACGAAAACAAAGAAGAGACTAATAAGGAGGAGAGAAAAAGAAGAGAGAAACGATGGAGAAACGATGGAGGGAGGCAATCGAGTATCCACCAAAATTCAAATTGAATATTACTTTTCACTTTAATGAGGAGAGGTAAGATCTTCATTATGACAACCTTGCCAACTTTATGGCGACCTAGATTTCTAGGTTTGATGTGACCACGAGAATATCACGACAATGACTTGTTAACGAATTTTGATATTTTAACTTACCAAAATATAAACCTTTTAAAAATTCTATAAAATGATTTTATTTCGTAAATTGTTTTCTCTCTCTAGGATCTCTTACAGGGCATTTTCGAGACCTCAAATCTCCCCTAATGAAGCTCTCTTCATAGGTAGCTACTAGTAATCTAATTGCTAGAGCTAAAACTCTAGACAAGCATGCAAACCATTAGGGCCAAAAACGCTTCAAAAAATGCACTTTTGTTAATCACGGGATTAAGGAAAGGGCCAAAGAGAGTTTGCCACGTGTGCAAGAATATGGTATTCTTGTCTCCTCTTTTTTAGAGATAGTGGAGTCCATTTCGTGATTCTCTCTTCTTTTTTAGCCAAAACCCCTAAAGTCTGACATGTTTTGGAGTCCCAAAGACGTTATTTACTTACAAATCTGACAAAATACATGACAGAGATGTGATGAAATTAATAATGAGTTTTTTGAAAGTCGGGAGATCTTTCAATATTGTTTTTGGCGCCCAATACATACTCATTTGGGTTCTTGGCGCTACTTTTTAGTTCATTCACCCCTCTTTGAGCTTCTTTCTCTGCGCTTTCATTCTTTTCATGGCTTCCTCCAGGCGCCCTTCTCGTTTAATACACTCTTGCACAGTCTATAGCCAGGGAGTAGATGGAAATTTTGAGCCCAAAACCTTTGCTGTAAATGATTGGGTTACCATGCTGCCATCTTGCAAGGGCTCCCATAAGGTGAAAAGAAGAAAACGAGAAGATATAAAACATCACTGGAAGGGGCGTATCATTGCCTTCAAAATTATGCCCGAAGGCTGGTTTGTCAAGGTGCAACATGTTTACATGGCCAAGGATATGCACTTGCCATAAGTTGAATAACGTATATAATTCTTTTCCATTTATGCAAGTTCTAACAAATGGTTCGTTATTGTAGATATCTTTCCGTCAACAAGTATTGAATGGCAACCTGTGGAAAGCCTAAGTGGGACTTTCCATGCCATTCATAAGGTATTGGCAGACATTATTTATGCCAATCAAACTGTGTCTTTTTATAGTGAATGCAAGGTTTTTATATATTATGCACAGTATGTGGTTCCCTCTAAAGCGGATAGGTATGGGAATATCGAAGATTTGCCATTGCCAAGTCTTTCATCTCTAAATTGGGAGATTCCTGACAAGGTAACAGTGCAGAGTTTCAAATTCAAAATATCTTAGGATATTAAAAAGTCCATGACAGCTGGAAGGATCTCAAGAAGAATACGTTTATCATGGTTTGTACCCCTCCATATCTTCGTGGCTTGCTTCAAAACAGTAAATTTACAAAGAACGAAGGTATCCTGGTTAAGTAGAAACTTTTCGGAAGAGGATTTGGACAACACTATAGGGACGCATTGGAAATCTAGAGAGTGCGATCATAAAGGTGATATCTTGAGGTGCAGTGCATGCCCTCAATCCTTGGCTTTGGCTTATAGTATCCCTCGCCAAAATCTTGCTTTGGGCTTTGATTACAGGCGATACAAACTAAGATTGGGTATTTGGGTTCCCTTGGATTCTGATACAGATAACACACCATATAAACTTGTGGTGCACGTTTTTCCGCATGAAGAAGTAAAGAAGGTGAATGTTACTTCCAATTGGAGTCTAAAAGATGTGAGGGATACCTTGGAATTGCTAGACAATACATCCCCTAGATATAAGTTCAAAGTGAATGGTGTAACAATTGGTAAAAGAGCCGAGCGCTCTTTCTTTTGTATGAGTTGTTTGTCTCCCACAATTGTGAGTTTGGGGCCTTAAGAATGAAAACTTGGCGGGAATTTATCTTAATAGACTGTCCTTAAGATATTTTTTAATGGGAACTTCATAAGCTATCGTGAAGCAAGTCGCCTTTCGAATGTGTATAAATAAAATGTACATTGCATCCGATTTACAAGTGAAAATTTTCATTACACAATGAGGTACAAAAATTGCATAAAAATGTACAAAGCCAAAATAATAAGGCTCGTGTATAAAATGTACATTACATTCGATTTACAAGTGAAAATTTTCATTACACAATGAGGTACAAAAATTGCATAAAAATGTACAAAGCCAAAATAAAATGGCTCGTGTATGCTTATGTTTGCTATTTTCATTCTGTATTGATTTCTTCAAAGATATTTTTTCTCACAGGGCCTTTCTTTGATTGTTGAAAAAATTTGACCTTTACAGGTAGTCTCTTTTCTTGGGGCTTAAGAGGGGATGGATCAAATTTAAGAGGAGAGAGCACTGGCATTCCTTTTTTCTTAGACTCTGCAGCAGTGGTCCCATTGCCTTTTCCCTTGCCCTTGTCTTTACCATTGCCATTGTCCTTACCCTTTCCCTTGACCTTTCCCTTGCTTGTGCCCTTGGCCATCGAAGTTTTGGGAGGAAGAGGGGAGTCAGGATCATACGGTGTGATTGCTTTGTCTAGAATCAGCTCGATGCATCTCTCCCTTATCCACCAAACATATGATTCAGGATAGTCTCTACACTGTAAGAATAAATGTTATAAGTTAGTGAAAAGACATCATGATAAGGGTTACACAAACATCAAATGAAATAAACTTACATTCACTCCTTCTATTTGTAACAGCTTTGAATCCACTGTTCTGCAAATGTTTGAGATAACTCTCCATCCACAAGAATGCGCATCGCTTTGCAATGGAACTTCTTGTAGAAGAAAAGTATACGGCCTTTGAGGATCAGCAAGATCCTCGTATGTTGTATCCAAAAATGTAGAAACGAGTCTACCAGCACTGCAAAAGGAAGCTTTGTAAGTTCAAAATATTATTTATAAAAGAAATCAAAGTAAGTAATTTTCTTCCAACATACATTCGTGCTTGACCGTGAACACCGCTGAGAGAATTCATAAAGATAATTTCCCTTGAAAGACAATTAATGTTGATGAGACTCCAATGCCCTCTGCAAATTCATAAAAGAGGTGAGTAGAAGGGTGAAAGCAAATGAACATAAATTTTCCTCTACAGAAAAAGAAAAATACCTTTCTACATAAGGGAAAAAGATGTGGTAATTTCTCACACTATCGAAGCTACGAAAAAATGGTGAAATATTAGAACCAGATTTTGCAAAAAGTCCCACAGAGAGAAGTGGATCAACAATGTATATGGTTCTTCGGATATCGAGAGTGAGAGAGGAGACCAATGCCCTGCAGATAATAGCAAAAGCTATTCAATACCAATTTCATCCAAAATATAATTGAACCTATAAGACTTAACTTATGCAACAAAAAACCTTACCTTATGCAACAAAATACCACGGAGTCAGATAGTTGGACATCCCTTTTTTCCAACATGGGCTTGTCCTCGGGAGATATACTAAGATATTCCTCCTCAGGTTCCCCAGCAACATTCACAAGAATCTGCCATACACTTTGCCCATCCTCTCGCTGTTGACGGGAGCAAGTGATGCGGCTTTCCTCTTGTAAACATCGTCTTCAGTTTTAAACACCTCCTGATTTTCTTCACTCAAGAAAGCCTCCTGCTGGGTGGCACCCCTTGTAGGGTAAAGGTCACTAACATCCTCAACATTTAGCTTTTTCTCTTTCCTGGACAATTTTGGGGGAACGTTAAGGATTTCAAAGGCTTTTTGATCATTGGAAGGCAAGGGCCTCAGGACTTTGTCAAACCTATACCTCACTCTGCTAATGATGCTGAAATCTTTATTCATAAGGGTAATCCTATGAGCATGGGCGGCAGCAATGTAAGCGTCGTTCATGAAATCAATAACAAAATCTTCTGCGGCCTCTTGCAGGGCAAGAATGGCTGAGAGTTGCCACTTCTTATTTAGACCAGAGACAGTTGCCACTTGAGACAATCTATCAGAGATCTCTTTAACCACCCTTATAAAAGCAGCTTTTGGAATGACATGTTGTGTAGCTCTCTGGGCTTTCCTGATCTCACTGAAACATCTCTGCATATAGAAGAACCTGGACTTCCTCTTTCTCTTTTGTGGCTTGGGGTGTTCAGTGGCTTCAGTAGATGTGGGCTCAGGTACCATTGTAGGGAATGAATCTTTCACAGGGTAAGCCTCATCCTTTGCTTCCTCAACTTCAGGTGAAGAAACATTTATAGAAGATGTAAGGACAACACCTGGTGTAGGGGGGATTTCTGTTGTAAAATTCTCTGGAGCCTGTGATGGACCAGCTTCTTCTACCCCCTTAGATTCATCAAATTTTAACTTTCTTCTACCCCCACTGTCCTTCCCATCTAGATACACTCTTCTTGCAGTTTGCTTTGTCCTTGCCATCCAGAAAAGCAAAAATAACAACCAGAAGGACAATAATTGAAAGACAAATTGGCGAGCAAAGTGACGAAATGAGGAATTCCGATACGGCGCGATATGAACAAAGCGAGCAGAATGGAACAGTGCCTTCGCTCCGTATTGGAGATCAGATGCCGATACGGCGCGATATGGAGGAAACGAGCACACCGTTTGGACGCCCTCGCTCCGTATTGGAGATCAGAAGCCGATACGGCGCGATAGAGAGCAAACGAGCACACCGTTTGGACGCCCTCGCTCCGTATTGGAGATCAGAAGACGATACGGCGCGATAGAGAGAAAACGAGCACACCGTTTGGACGCCCTCGCTCTGTATTGGAGATCAGAAGCTGATACGACGCGATAGAGAGAAAACGAGCACACCGTTTGGACGCCCTCGCTCTGTATTGGAGATCAGAAGCTGATACGGCGCGATATGGAGAAAACGAGCACACCGTTTGGACGCCCTCGCTCTGTATCGGCACACCTCTTTTTACTAGCGAAAAAAGGACTTGTATCGCACCGTATCGGCAAGCAAGGCGGGAAGAGCTCGAGAAATGAAAAGTGTACACGTCGGAAAAATGACCACTTATATACCCAGGTAAATCATGACACGTGTCAGACACGTGGCCGATACTGATTGTGCCACGTATCTGCATTTATGGTCCGTATGCTACGTGTCAAGTAATGACCGGTCCACTTGTTCGCCACGTGGTTGTCGGCCACGTGTTGCCCAACGGCTACTGCCACGTGTATGAGACTAACGGATACTGCCAGGTGGCATAATCCGCGCCTACATAAGGGTGTGTTTCTTATTTGTACGGCTTTTTTCGGTTTCTGACCTCTGTTTGTATTGCTGATACGGTACGAGAGCGACTGTTGGTTTTCTTCGCTTTCCTCTCTTCGCTTCGTTTTGGAGGTTCTGTAGATCTAGTCTTCTTTCAGCGTTCCTCAAGCTCGTGTGACCACCTTTGTTGTGGCTCTAGCGCTTCTTACTGGGATCACCTATACGGCGCGAGGGGGCCTTTCCGTCTGAATCGTTTCTCTCTTATCGCGCCGTATCGTCAGAAGTTGGAAACATGTCTGAACCCATAGAATCCAAGGTTTCTTCAGGAACTGGTAAAAGAAGAAGGCTTTCAAAAGGCTCAAGTGCATCAACAGCTGATCAGCCTGTGCATTCTTTTTCCTCTCCATCCTCTGCCACCAGTGTGAGAAAGCCAAGTACATCTCCAGGGAAGCGAACGTCAGTAGTGAGAGGTCAAGGAGTATCAGAGCTCATTGATATCACTCCATTAGAGAGGCTACTTGATTTTATGCTTCAGAATGGAATGGATCTCTCATTCTATGGAGTTGTGAAAAATATTTTTAATCCTGATTGGGAACTTGACAAAGTTCTGAAATCTTGTGAAAAATATATTGTGGAGGATTTTTTGGAGTTTGAAACTCTTGCAGGTCCTTCTGTTGAAGTTGGCACAATTGAATATGTCCATGTTCCCATTGGGTCAACAGGAAATGAAAAGGCAGTATTTACTAGAAAGTGCAGGGCCCACTCTCTGGAGAGGTTTCATTCAACAGACATATTTTGCTGCACTCATTCCAAAAACTGCAAGATGATGAGAAAATCTGCTGCTTTTATTATATTGACCCTTGTCAAATACCCTGTGAAAGCTGAGGAGCAACAGTTGGAAGGAGCAAAGACTGCCAGCTTTTGCATGTTGGATGATCTGGTAGATGAAAGGGAAACAGAGGAGGTTGTAGATACAGATTTTGAGGCTTCCATTGTTGAGAATTTGGATGTTGCTCACTTCAAAGCTGAGACTATCATTGAGGAGAGCCAAGGAGATACAAACCCTCAACCTGATGAGAGTTCTCACCATATTGTCCCTTCCCTGCCATGTATACCTTTCAAGGACAAGGAGTACATTTTACTATCAGATATTCAAAGACTTTTTAATCTCAGGGAAGATTATTGTCTTGCAATTATTGCAGAGGCTTCTGATGCTGCTAATGGGATAATTGACACAGAAAATGAATCAAAGGAAGAGATTCTGAAACTTGATAAAGAAACTCTAGATGATAAGTTTATTGATGCTGGTGAGACATTCTCTCTTTGTTTTGAAAAGGCCAAAGAAGCTGAGAAAGAGTTGAGTATTACTGATGAGGACTTCGATCGCATTCAAAGCGAGCTCGGCATTTCCAATTTTGGAAGAGAGGAGTCTGAATATGTTAAAGAATTGACTAATACCAATGAGACAGCATCATCAATTAATTTATGGAATCCGTTAAAATTGGAGTACGATGAAAATCAAGTGGTAAGATAATTTTGAATTTGCTTTTACACATTGGTAGGTTTACATTTCATGCTCATTCAGTATGGGTTTTATTTGCAGTTGGAGATTGCCGATACAGATAACTTCTTGGGGCGTGGTAAAGGATCGAGAGCTGCTAGTAACACCACCAAAGACATTGCACTCGGCCACTACTTGGCTAGGATTGACCCTGAATCCTTTTTTGTACTTCATAGTAGTTTCTCAGAGGACGCAGCATGGCCGATACTTTGTATTAAAGCTCTTACAAGGCTTCTAGGTTTCTCAGGATTACAATATAATGCCCACAAAATAATGTTTTTGGAAAAGACTGCAGCAATTAGGATTTTTGGCTACGGTCCAGGTTACTCTGCTTCTAGAGCAGGATACTTTTTGGCGTTTTCATCCTACGCCTTAGCTGCAGACAGAACTGATGTAAAATCTATAGCTGGCTACAAGAGAAAAAAATTTCTACGTTATAGAGGAAAGATTCCTGAGGAGGAAGAGAATGTGAGAGTTTTGGAAAACTAGCTTTGTATATATTCTTTCTTATATATAAAAGTGCGATTGCTCATGTGTCATTGCCGTCTTTTATTTGCATTCTTTGAAGTTGTCGTCGAAAAAACCAGTTGAATAGCTCCTCCAAAGCATTGCTTTTTGTAACTCCTCCCCCATGCCTTGTGCTTCGAAAATAACTTGTGCGTGCTTGATAGTGGGATTTTTCCATGCCTTGGTTGCTATAAGTTGCTAAGGGGCCATGCTCCTCCACAAAGAAAGGTCCATGAATATGAAGAATATGCTACAATACAAAGTAACACAAATTTTATACCAATTGAAAAACCTGTCAAAATAAGCCGATATTAAATAATTATTACTTTACCAGATAAAAAGTGATATCTTTTTCTCCCCATGCCTCTTTTATCACCTGAACAAGCTTTGTGATTGATCTTTTGAACTCTTCCGCATATGCATATGTTGTCTTATGTTGCCTGAGGAGTTTCAGAAAAACATCAAGGTATATCCAGACCTCCATTCTAAGAAACGCAAGCCTCGGCGTGCTTGCAACATTTGTTGTGATCTCACATAGCTCTCTCCAACACTCCCAAGCCGCATTCACCTGCTTTCCTGAATGGTTTCCTAAGAATCGTCTAGCTTTTGAGTCTCCCATAGAGACATCGGCCAAGATATCTCTTGTTTTTCCTGAAAGTATTGGATCCTTTCTCAAGTGAACTTGGCCCCCATGAAATCCCATTTTCGATAGCAATGCCTCGCATTTATCAATACACTCATCTGATAAAGATAATGGCTTAATGGAATATGCGTAGTCAAGATGCAACCTGAGAAGCTTATCGATTATTCTAATCTCTGCATGCAAAGTACAAATATGAACATTCTTAAGAGAGATGGAAAGAATGGGATCCCAGATGTCTTCTATGTTTTTAAATTTACTCAAATCTATAGAGTCTCTATTTGGGGCTCTTCTTACTGGTCGCAAACTACTCCAATCTTTGGATCCAATACTTTCCATGCAATAAATGCAAGGATATTTTGCATTTGCACCATTACATATTCCAAGCATACATTTGATAGTTTTTAAATCAGCACTCATATGCCATTCCACATTAAATTTACCAACCCCATCAACTACCAACATTTCGCCTTCACTTTGAGACTTAATGATATTTGGAATACCTGTATGGTTGAACAACCATTTCAACGTTTGATGATTTTCAATTGGTACTTGGGCTGCACCAATCCACCAAATCTCCATCTCGGATTGGATCTTATGCAATGGAGCTTTGCCCTCGCCATTGCCATGGTCCAATGCCATGTTCATGAGGCAAATGCTAATTCTTTCCATCTTCTGTCCCTTTTGAATCTGTGCTTCATCCAACTTCAAGGCAAACTTTAGAACACCATAACTTTCTTCTACTGTGATTTTATACATGTGAACCATTGCAATTTGCACCTTTTTTAGATCAACCCATATATTGTTAAACTCATTGTAATAAAAAATTGCATGTTTTTTTTGTTTTTCATAGGACATAGACCTTTCGATGTGAAAGTAATCTCCAAAAACATGTGGAATCTTGCGATTCATGGAAATTCTTGCAGTGGAAACTGCAAGGGCTCGGGGCAATCCAAATATAGTTACCCTATTGCGTTTAAGATTTTTAAACCATAATCCAGAGATAGCACGGTAACCTTTTCGACTTATACCCATAGTATCGCATGTCTCTACGATTTCATTTGCTTTCACTGTGCCTTTTAAATCCTTCACTAACTCTCTCAGAGTTGGACCTCTCAAATCCACATTTTCTGGTGACTTAAGAATCCTCAAAATGTCTTTCTTATTCATGGTTTCCTTCAAAAGTTTGATTCTTTCCTCATTCTCTCGGATATTTATGCCTAATATGTTAGAGACATATTTCTTTGTAAGATTTAGTCTCCTTTTCTTTGCTCTCTCACACAAGCTGGTTATATTTTTTAATGGTCTCTTCCTCTCTCTAAATCCTACTGGAGTTTCTCTCAAGCGTATTAGCTTATTCTGCAATGAATTGTTAACATTTTTCAAAATATCAATCTGACTTGTCAACTCTAAAATTTTTGTTTGTGTAGTTTCTAGTGCTTTTTTCATTTCGTGCACGTGAGCTATATATGTGTAAGATGCAGAGTATAACCTCATACAGTAGCCAAGCATTCCATTGTAACCTTCTCCAACATATCTTATATAGTCATGGACATTCAAAAAAGGAGGTGGTTTACCTGTAGAAGGATCCCTGGGATAGATATTTCCATCCACCCACAAATCTATATGCTTCATTCCTTGTGTTCGCAACCTGTTGGCTTCAATCTCATCTATCAATACTCGATGATGTATACTTCTCCAAGATGTGTAAGTCGGATCTAGCTGAATAGATAGCTTGTATTTACGTGTGCTTGCGCATGTGTTATTTGAAGTAGTATTGCTAGACATTCTAGCAAATGAACCGAGCAAGAATCTCACAGTGATAGAAAGCAAGTGTAGCAAAAGGAATGGTAAAAGAGAATAGTGTATAGAAAGAAAACGCGGGAGCAAACAAATGCGAAGTTCGTACGAAAATCTCGAAAATACAAAATCTCTCGAGTTCCAAGACAATAAATGGCCGAAAAGGTGACCCCTGACCTGGATTAAAAGATGAGGGCAATTAATGGCCGACCTCTTCAATGAACCAAATATTCTCTCATTAATCACATCTGGACAACCAAATTTAGAGGTTTTATTCTTCCTAAACCTCAACTAATTAGCAACTTAATCACTTTCTTACAAGTGCCATTTTTGAAGCGTTTTTGGCCCTAATGATAGCTCACATGGAAAGTAGCATGGGCCAACTGATTTTCTAAATCAAGGGCCTTGCTAAAAAAAACTAACAACTCTCAACAGAGCCACTATGAGGGATATAGGTAAGTTCGCTAGTTGAGAAGCTTCCACCACATTTGGCATTATGGTTCCAAGGAACAACACACTGCCATACTTGATAATAGTAGCACCCATACATTTATTGATTTTTTCAATTTTAGCAACAGTAGCCTTTTTCAGCCTTGTGCTATTTATAAAACTGGCAGTGGTCCCACCAAGGAGAGAGCATCTATTGCAATGCTTCCAAGGTCCACACTTTGCTTCTCAATAGTCATAACCTAGTTGATATGAAACACTTGACTAGAATTTTTGTTGGTATTAAGTGAGCAACAAAGGCTTACACAATGAGCATTCTAAAGCTATACCATAAAACCATCATGTAATGTTACCTGGTGTTCTTTTAATTTCAAGCATTCTCATTCCTTTGCAAGCAGTGAGCCACCAGGCATGGACTCAACTTTAAGCGTGGATAGTGTTTTAGTTGATGCAGATGCTTTGTTCTAAAACCATAAAAGACAAATGCCTTAACAACTAGCCAATCATGTTTCAATATAAGACTTGTGGTAACCTTCCATGAAAATAACTTCCAAACTTTCATGCATTCAAATATGTCCTATGCAATCCCAAGCATTTTTAAGTTGTTACTTACAAGTTCTTTAATAGCACTACAAACCCTCCCAGGGTGTCAAAAGAGACATTGTTAAAGAGGCTACAGATACCATTAATCTCCCTCTCAACAGAGAACTTAACAACTTCTAAGAAGCATAGGCTTGAACAATACTGGAACAAAGTACATGGCCTTGAAAATTTGTGAGTATCCCAAAAAAAGAAACTATGATCGACATATATAACAGCTAGAAAAACCAAAACATCTTGTGTAAGAATAGTGATTGAAGAGAAACCTTACCAATGTATTATCAATACTGAAGCACTTTATGCCTAGCACCTTTAAGCTTCTTCTCAGTGTATGGACTCACTAATGTTATCTCAAAATAAAACTTACTAAGCTTGTGTGATGTTGCAAATCGTCAAGCAACAACATCAAGATATGAGATCCCATTTACATTATGTGCGGCAAGGTAGGATCATGTGTTTGTATCTCTCGAGGAAGTTACTATATATATATCTCTCTGCATCACGTGTGTTCAAGGCCTATTTATAAATATCCTTATTTGTGAGTTTTTCCTAAATAAAACATAACCCATTTCTATTCAATTTGTAAATAACCCCTTTATATTACACCCTTCTTTATGTAAAAATATATAGAAATGGTATTTTAAAAATATTTTATTTTGAACCCACGTGATGCACACATATATTCATGAGTAACTTACCCGAGTTGTATCTGTCAAGTCATGGAATCCAAATGGTGTTGGTCAAGGAAAAGTTGCAGCAAGTGCAAGAGACTCAAGCATAAAAATCCACACAATACCATCATTGCATGCACAAGCAACATCCAAACTTGAAATGGCTAAACCATGGTCTTGTCAAACCTGCAACGAGCAGTTGAAACTATTGTTGATGTCTGCAGATAGGAAACCACATCCTTGCTTGCATCAGAGGATACCTTAAGATTAACCCATTTTTTCAATGCAAGTCCATGATGTAGAATGCATAGTATTCTTGTTGAACATCATATGTTAGGAGAGAACTGCACACATGAAATGCCATATTAGTGCAATTTCAGCTCAGCTAGGCAAGACCCATCGGTTACATCCCAAATACAAAGCAGCTGGTTGATGCCCAGACTAAAACAACAAAAAACCACCCAGCTTAGTGCTAGGAAACCTCTAGCCCTATAATTCTCTACATAAGGACTTTTCAACTAACTATTGGTGGGGGACTGAAATCGCAGTCATTTTGTAGATGATATATACCTCTCCAGAAGTAACAAGTCAGCCTGCATCAGGTGAATAAGCAACACATGCCAATGCTTTTGGAGTCATTGTAACATTGCCCTTTACAAGGTTGCAAGCCCACCCATTTGCATTGCCAGTTGTGAGCCCAATAGCCTTTTTCAGTTGAAGCTGAAAATCAAGTACGCATCATTGATATTAAAAACTTAGTAAAATCATTTTAGGGAAGGAAACACAAGCTTGTGCCACTTCTTTGGGTCTTCTAGTTGAGTTATCAGAATACACAAGTTTGTGATTTGACAACCTCAATATACAACAAGTGAGGATTGATAAATATAACATCACCATTGAAATATACAAGTTTGTCTGCACAAACACCAATACATTTCAAGTGCTTCTCGTTCATTTAGCTTCATTCTCTTGCAGAATACATACATTCTTATGTGCCAAGAGTTCCTTAATTGTCTAGATTCTCTGTGTACATGGCTTCAAATGTGTACATATGCCTAATTAGAATATCAATAATGGCAATAGATGCTACCTTTTCAAAGGACTTAGGGCGGCAAGCTTTGTGCTTGAGAAGCCTCATGCTATGGGATGAGGAGTCTGTCTGGAAACAGCTGTGACCACAAAGGAGCTAGTTATGCCATAGCAATTCAGAAAAGAAACAAACAAGGCTTTCTTCTCGTAGTTGCAAAACTGATTACAAGGAAAGATGGAGGAGGCATGCTCACCGTAGGTGGAAGAGGTCGTCGATTGCAGTGAGATAGTTCTGATCGGAGTCCATGCGACATGACAAAAATGGTGTAGTAATAGGCAGCAGCAGTAGCATTTCCCTACATGACGAAAGGAAAAATGGTGCGATGCTAACCATGGTTCAAAACCAAACCCAAAGATAAGTTAACTGAATTTGCTCAAGGGTGTGTGGGTAGCCATGGAAAGGAATAATGATTAAGGCCACTAGAGCCATTATTACAACATTAAGGACATCCTAACACATGGCCACTCTTCTTGTGCATGCAAGAGAGCTTATTGGAAAACAAGAATTTGGGGTGGTTATTGGGGAGAATGACCAAAATAAAAAGAAGAAGTTAGTAAGTGAGGAGACAACTATGGAGTTAGATTATGTAGCTCTTACTCTATTATAGTGTCCTTCCTTCTCATCTAAGTTGGTTATCCAACATAAGTGTGTGGGTTGGATTTCTTTCCTTGATATGCATGTCTAGTTGGATGGTGTAGTGCATGCTCTTACAGAAGTAGTAGGGCATATTTTCTATGTGCCTACTATGGCCTCCTCCTATGGTACTCTTAGACCATAAAGAAAAACTTGTATTCTTTGGGAGAGGCATCAAGAGCCATCAAAATGTATGGAGGTGTTTCACCCTCATGGGCTTGAAGTGGCTTTGAACATTAAATTTAAATATTTTCCAAATGCATGTTACATCTACAGATTTGGGAGGGCATTATGCTAAGGATGATCGTTGAGGCTATTGAAATCTCTTGCCATAGTTTAAAACTTGAATATACAAAATTTAGGAGAGTTCATGAGAAAGCATGAATCATGAAAAAAGCAAGAGAGAGTACTTGACACAAGATTGGGCACAATGCCTCCTCTAAAACCCTAAGAGGTCCTCTAGTAGTCAATCAAAGAGTCCCCACACAACATTATCCAATCTTTCCTTGGGAAACAATGAGCTTAGTTGAACACATGAATTTTGGTTATACTTCACAAGGATCATATGTGATGGTAATCCCTTATATCAAATTTCTTCAAGACAAACAAAGTTTTAGCCCTTTTAATCCAAAATAGAAATTGAATAGGATGTGTACATGCACCCCATGACGATAATTTTAGGTGCTTGATATTTAATAAGGCCAATAATGGATTATATTTTGGAGTTTTTTCTTTTTAGTAGAAATATACATGTTTCTAAAAATCTGCATTGAATTAATTTTAGCTTAGTCTAGTATAATATTTTGTTAGATGTAACAGGTCCTCTTCTTTAGACTTCAAACATAGTAATCCGTAGTTTTTTAAAATAATAAAACTTATATTAATAATAATCCAATAAGTTTACATTGGTTGAACTCTTACCTTGCAATGTGAATCCTAAGAATATTGATCTAAATTTTACTTATTGTTTTTTATAACTTCCAATAGACTATTAAGTTTATATGTTTATATTAGATAGGTTTTGTTTTTTCATGTCCTTAATGGATCCCAAATAACTTTCCTCACTATATTATTGTTGATAGAGATACATCACTGGTGGCTAGTACCTTTGCATACATGGATCCAGAATACATGTGCACAGGATCCATTGGGCCCTTCTATGATGTCTTTGCTTTAGGGATTGTGATCCTTTGAATTCTCATAGGCAAGTAGGTTGTTGGTTTGGTAGACATGGTTTAAGCAGCTATTAATGACAAAAGGCTTGAAGAAATCCTTGACACATCTGCTGGAGAGTGGCCGCTCCTTGAAACTTTGGAATAAGCAAACTTGGTTGTGAAATGTGCAAAACCAAGATGAAGAGACCATGTCTTTTATTTTTGCCTCCGCTCCACCTCCTCCTTCCTCTCCCTATCTCTCACGCCAAACTCAAGTAAATACACAATAAGGGCTTATGCCCCTTACATACAATGTGGGCAAGGAGCCACCTAAATAAGAGGTGGATGACAAGACATTTACACATATGCAAGTCTATTTATGAGCTTTCCTTTAGTTTTTCCTCTTAGAACCAGTCATAATAGCGCATGGGAAGATATTTGACCTATATTCCATAAATGATTGGTATAAATCTAACAAATCGTGGTAGGAAATCTTTATCCTCTTTGGGGAGCTGATATTCCCCATATGGCTTGAAAAAAAATTATACTCTTTCTGTAAGGGTTGTAATTGGACTTTGTAGGACATGCTTTGGTAGGGTGGTTGCTTGATAGCGCATCCCTCAAACCCAAATCCAAAGGACCAAGTTTTATTCAAGTGAAAAAGTCCAAATTCCAAAAATATAAAAAAAAGTAAAGTTCATATTTTGCATCCCTAAGGTAGACAATCATTTTGGAAATTAGTCTTGTAATCTCAAGTAACAATAATAGAATGAAAAGCAATCAATAGTTAGCTCAGAATCCTTATGTGATCAACCATAAGTTGCAGGAGTTGATATGGTATCTTCTCTCTATTTTCAATTCTACTCAACCATCTATTTGTCTAAATTCACCATATAACACACAAGCATTGTCTCTAGCATATCAAGGCACAAGCACTTTATATGTTTCACCTCAATTTAAATTAAAGAAAAATGTTGAATTGAAGTACCATATTGACTTTTGTTAAAAAGTAATTTAGGTTCGGGCCTCCCTTCCTCTCTAACCTTGGCATTTTATAAAGAAACACAATTAAATTAACATAATCCCTGATATTGTTAAACTATCATATATTAGAATATGCTTGTGAACACTCACCAATTATCTAGGTTTTTGGAAATATGAATACCAATTCATGACCAATATATGGTAACTAGTTTTTTCTAGATATGATTGGATGAAAATGCGAATGTGTGTGGATGGTCAATTAGGAATAGCTTGTCTTTGATTGAACAAGAAAACTATTAATATATAGATATGACAACTAGAATGTATCCACAACTAAATACTATGTGTTGAGGTAGAGAGAGAGAGAGAGAGAGAGAGAGAGAGAGAGAGAGAGAGAGAGAGAGAGAGAGAGAGAGAGAGAGAGAGAGAGAGAGAGAGAGAGAGAGAGAGAGAGAGAGAGAGTTTGCAAGACATCCATTGGAGGATTTTTTTGCTCATCATTAGTCATCTAGTGGAGTGGCTTATGCAACTGAAAGCCTCTATTCCTCCTCTCATTTAGACCTTCTTGATGGTTTCAATTATGGCTACATATATAGCAACCTCCAATTTCTGCGCATGAGAAAGTAGTGAGAATGACAGTGTAGATACCACTATTTAGTCTCAAACCTTGGGTGAAAAATTCTTCAAAGCATTCTTTGAAAAGCTCACTCATCCCATGTTGAGGACACTCCATGGTTTTTAGAAAAAGGAATGGAATTGTTAATTTGTGATGAAAGTCCAAAGGCATATCTGCCATCTTATCCTAGGTCTCGACCCATTTTGCAACTTCTAGGACCACTTGCCATGCATACACAAGTATTTTAACTACTTTGAGACTTTGAATACTTATTCTTTTAGCTCAAACAAGAGAGCATTTGCCTAGTAGAAGACATCTAAGTTAAGTTTCTTCATCTTCACTTTCACAAGCCATGCTTTAATGAATTGCCCATGCATGTGAGGACTCTATTCTCTTTGAACATGCCAAAAAAAAAAACACATGCTTTTCGTGCAAGTGTAGGAACATCAATCCCCCCCCCCCCCCCACCCTTGCAAATTCTCTTTGAAATCTTGCCCAACTACTTCCACTAAAGTTTAGCACTATTGTTAAAAAAATTATCATAGAAGTGAGAATCACCCCAATGGGCATCCCAAATACCTAAACCCTTGCTCCAATTCCACTACTTTGAAGATTGGCTCCCTTGGCCACTTTGCTAACTCTTTCAATCCTAGGCAAATTAACTTGTTTTTTCTCACACTAGTCACCACCCTAGAGAGTTTTGAAAAACTTTCATACGTTTTCATCAATACATCTACTAATTGCTTCTTTACTTGCACAATGTTGGAGTTATTGCTGCCAAATAATTGGGAGACCAAGTGTTTTATTTTTGGTATAGGAAGTCCATTGGTTACTCCATGTTGCACTTTCAAATCCAAATTCCTAAGCAACAGGTTGGTCATTATGGCAAAGAGTAGTGGGGCAATGGGACACCCTTTCCCATCAACCTCTTTACCTCAGATGGAGTTAAGCATAGACCATTTACAAATACATCCTAAAGAGATTGAAATATCTCTACAAAAATACACTACAAGATATAGGCCTTATATCAACGTTTAAAGCGATGAAAATGCAAACAACAAAATTTGCCCCTGTCGTCGCAAAAAGCATCGTTATTGGCGACGCCATAGAACAGTCGGTATTGGCGTCACTATCAGCATCGTTATGTACATGGCAAACTGTCACTATCAGCGTCGGTATTGGCATCGCTATCAGCATTGCAAATGTTGATAGTGACGCTAATACCAACTCTGATAGTGACGGTTTGCGACGTGTATAACGGCGCCAATAGCAACGCGAGCAGTAAAATTTGCGACACTAATAGTGACGGTAACATGGAATTTTTTTTTTTGTGGCAGGGCAGCATATAGCACTGTGTGCTTTATGAGAGCCATACAAAATAGTTTCTGCACTACTGTGTACAATGCGCTTGCAAACAAAAACAATGTATACTGAAATCATAAAACTGATACATGAAATAAATACATGATTGCATAAAAAGCGATTGGTACAATCATGACAGGATATCACTAATACATAGAAAATGTATACATAGATCAGGCGACTCAAAAATAAAGGTGTGTGAGCTCTAGGGATCCAAGGGTGAGCTACATATCCTCGTCCCTCGAAAGCTCGTCCCGCTGCAAAGGAGCATCGAACGGACTCTGCAGAAAAAGAAACAACACATCAGCCCACCATACAATAATGCATTCAAATATATCATGCTAACTATGGACAAGAAAGATGAGTGACTTACAAGGCCGCCGCATCTATATAATCGGTTGACCAATGCCCTGAGGCCGTGCCTCTCTGCATATCGAGTCTCAAGGCCAGTCGGATCATGATTTGTAATGGAGTGCTGCAAAGAAAACAAAATGCTAACTGTTAGAAACATGATTGTCAGTACAAAGAATATTTCAAAAAAATAAATAAGCAAAACAAAAGAAAAACTTACAAAGTCCTCCAAATATGTCCTGTGGCCGCCTCTCCCAAGATGATGGACCACTCCGGCCTCGAGTCGTACCCTTGCCGCCTCATGTTGCTGACTCCAATGTCCTGGAGAATTTGTAGCCTCCTCCCTCAGTCGGCGCCAGTCGTCTGCATCTAACCACTTGGGCTTTGCAGCCCCACTCTCGATTGCCTTGCATGCATCGGATCATCTATGTGACATGTATGCATGCATGTAATCCATCATCTAGCCCATAGAGAATCTATCTACTGCGGCTGGCACCGGAAACTCCTCGTGCAAGGATGCTACTATGTAGTCCTTGCTCCCCTCCGGTATGTTCTTCCAATGATCCAAGACGTTGTGCCGAAAAACTTGTTTGTAAAACTCTCTCATGCGAGCCATCACCCTCCTCTCCTCATCATTCATGATGATGGCTCTTGACCTACTATCGACTAGATATCCATAACCCGCAGGAGTCTGCCTAAGATGGGTCCTCTCCCATCTGCATACATGCTCTTGGGCATATCCAGGAGACCCCTATGCATCTGGTGTACCGACAGGGGTAATATCTCTCGAAGTGGCACTCGTAGGGGTGCTACCTCTACTGACGGCTATGCAAAAGCCAGAGTAACTAGAGTAGACGTCCTCACAGGTGTGACAAATCGTGGAGGTGACGCAGCTCCAGCTGAACAACGAGACGAAGACACTGCGTCCATGTCTCCATAGCATCCACCTGAGCCACGAGAGCGAGGAGTCGCACCTATATCCCGTGTCGACCATGGGCTCACTGCCTCTATATCTTTGCAGTATCCCCTTGATCCCGATGCACTCCCTCCCTCTGGCCCAAGTCGTGAGCGTCGAGATCATCTGCTTGAAGCCGAAGCATTCAATCGCGCTGAAGCAGATTTAGCAGAGCGCCCTGATAAAGACCGAGATAGCTCCTGGTCTGCCATCTCTCTGAATCTGGCGATCTGGTCTGGAGACATGTGTGCGAAGATGTCCTGTAACTCCTCATCGCTCATCCCTCGACTCATCCTGAAAATGTCACCTCCACAGATAAAAAATGATGTTAGAATAATCAATTTAAATCATACAAAGCATAGTAATATAAATCATTTAAAGAAAATCTCACTTAAAATGCATATCTTATGTACCCTTATAAGCGATTGGTCAACGAATTGAGTAAGTGGATGCTCCAAGTATGAAGTATCCTATGGTCCCATGTTAATCTCCTGACACAACTCCGCATACACTGGAAGGTCGATAGACATGTCACCACAAAAGAATGAGTCCGTCTCGTTCTCAAAGAATTCTTGGACTCCTGTATTTCCATCATTGTTAGCCGATACTGGCTCCAAGCTTTCGACGGCCTCCACCCCTTGCAATATCGACCCCTCTATTTGCATATTATCTTTATCTATGCTCAGAACATCGCTTTGATCATATACTCTCGCACTTCGGGGAGTTGAAGGTATAACATACCACCATTGAGGTTGTCGGGGGTTTGGATAGAAGATTACCTGTTCACAAACATGTACAAGAGAGTTCAAACCATTGTGACATAAACCATGTCATAATACAATTAGCAAGCAAATGAATCCATGCACCTGTTCACAATGGGCCGGCAACACAAAGGTGTCGCGCAAATCCATCCATTTTTTTTCGGAATCTATTTCGAGAAATCCAGATGGACCTCGTCAAACTGTTGCTCCAGCTCCTCCAAGTGTCACTTTGAACCATTGCACATCGAATAGTATCATGGAGAAGCTACGGTAATCCATTGAAATGCCCACATTCTTGAAAATATGCATGGGATCCAACAAGTAGTTGATCTGTAAGTGGGTCCAATATGGCAACTTATAGAAAACTGAGAACCGCCGCATTCCATTTGGATGTGATTCCACATGGACCATTTTCAGCTCGTACCAGCTTGCGGCATTCATATATATTGGAGGTCATCCAAGGAAACCTTGAGTTCATGATCCTCCAGCAAGAAAGCAGGGTGTCCTTGATATACCATCTTCTTCATGGTTCGTAACCTTCGGGAGTCTAAATGTGGCCCGCACAATGGACATGCATGATAACCTGAGGTAACCAGACCTGTTCCAACACCACGACCTAGTGAATACTTGATTGAACAAGATAAAATATAGATATTACCAGTAAGAACGGAGGATTGCTCACTTGAGCACTCTCCCAATCCCGGAAAGTCATGCATCGTCCACTTGAGAATGGCTCAAATATTGGCTGACCGCCGACCATCGCGCCTGCTCATATCTTGCACAGTGATCCCCTTCTCCCACAAAATCTTAAGCTCATCGAGTAATGGACAAAGATACATGTCCATATTTTTTACTTTGTAGCGGCCTGGGACGAGCAAGCTAAGGATGAGATGTCCTTTCTTTGTAGAAAGCCATGGAGGGATATTGTAGTTAACAAGGACTATAGGCCACACACTGTAAGAAGTTGAGCGCAGACCGAATGGGTTCACGCCATCCATTGCGAGATCGAGCCAAAGATTCCTTGGCTCTCGGGCAAAGCTTGGGAAGGTAGAGTCAATGTGGCTCCATGCGCGCGAATCCGCTGATATTCGTTGAACTCCATCCGTGGACCTATTCTGCACATGCCACATTGTCAAGCTCGCCATGCCGGACGTACGAAACATGTGGTTTATGCGGGGGATAAGCGAAAAGTGTCTGAGAACTTTTTGAGGGATGGTTTGCCCTTGTAAGTCCTGTTAATACTTGTGAGCACCACACTTTGGACATGTCTCCATAGTCTTGTATTCTCCTCAAAACAGACAACAATCGTTGATACATGCATGGATGTTATTGTAGTCCATGCCAAGCTTCTGTAAAACATGTCGTGCATCATCACGAGACTCAGGCATGGTATTTGCAGGTGGTAATATATGATATTTCAATAACCTGAAAAAAATCATAAAACACCTTGAAAAACATAAATTTTTGTAATAATAGTGCCGAAAAAAAAATCAATGAAGTGTATGTACAAGGTACCTGAACAACTCGGTCACACTCGTATTGCTCCACCCATATTTTGCTTGCACACTTAAGAGTGCAAGCAGTGTCTTCAGCCGAGATACTTGGCACCCATTATATAATGGTATGGATGCTTCCTCTCTAAGCGGATCAGAAGTCTCGACATCCATGGGAATCAATGCATCGATCATTGCCTCCATCTTAGGCTCCAAAATTGTAGGTAGGTCTAGAAGGTTGCCTGTCTCCTCTGGCATTGACGGTATAGATTGGCCTTGCGAGTGGTGGATTGAATCTTGCACTCCATTCATTGCACGCCCACGTACTTTTCTAATTGGCCGCAAAGGGTGCACTCCCCCTTGGGATGAGACAACACCTTCCTGGATAGAAAATTTGCCAGTAAGACCCAATCTTATTGTATATGTATTCAATTAGCTTGCGAGTACAATGCATGATTGATATTAACTTCAAATTACCGTTTGTTGAAAATCCGAAATCGCTTGATCAACGATCTCAGATTGAAACTCGCCAAATCGTCGTACGTGTTCTATAGACAATCGGCGTTTTCGTCTAATTGCCAACTTGCATTGAGAGCAAGGACATGGGACACACTGATTAAGATATGCTTTGCGATCTTGAACAACATGACCTTCTTTGTTTTCCATCTTGTCTACATTACAACAAACAATTTAATGACTTGTAATACAATTTGGGAAAACCCTTCACTCATTGTTTATTGGAGGTCACTTATGCTTCTCGAGATGTCTATTTGATTGAAATCACTTGGGATGCTATGTCAATGTCTTGGCATGCTATTGGACTAATTTGAGTACTCATTTACTCAATTTATAGAGGTTTTCACTTCTGTAATAAGTAGGATTGAATGCTATTTTGTCAGAGAAACTTTATGCTTATTGCTTATTGATGCTTATTGATTACTTTGCATGCTACACTAATGTCTATGGTTGATGCCATATGCTTGGCCATGCTTCTTGAATGCACTTGGATTGAGATTGAAGCTTAGTCTCATTGAGTTTGACTGTCACTTCTCACATCAAGCATTATTTAAGACACTTCATGCCTCTTATCATTGGATGATACATGAGCCATTTGTTAGATATATTATAGTGAGACAATAGGACTAATTGTGACATGTACATGCTCTCTTGATACTCATTGGATGCAGTACCCCTATCGTAGGATGGTTTGATGTTTTGTCTTGGATCTAGTACTTATATCTACCATAGTGTTGTCAGTGGTATTTATATGCTTCTAGGTTATGTATTGAGCCTTAGTGCCCTCTCTCATTTCCTTTTCTCTCTCCTCTCTCTCTCTCATTTTTTCTCTCTCCTCTCCCTCTCTCATTTCGTTTTCTCTCTTCCTCTCCCTCTCTCATTTCATTTTCTTCCTTAAATGTTTTATTTGGAAAATATCTCCCTCTCTTCCTGCTAGCTTTCACTCAAGAGGTCCTTCCATTTAAATGCTCCTAACACTCTCCAATGAGTTGCATTTAGATAAGTTCCATTGTGAGTTCAATTTGAATGCAACCCATAGGGTGTTTTATCTAAAGAACTAATTTCATGTTGTAAGCAAAAAAATTTCACTAATTTCTTTTCTAATACAATTGATAAACATTAGACATAACTAATCCTCCATAGCAATCATTAGACATAACAGTAGACATAACTAATTTCTTTCCTAATGCAATTGATAAACGTTGGACATAACTAATCCTCCATAGCAATCATCAATCAATGCAATTCGAATCTCTACTACAAATGGTTAGAGAGTTTTTTTATAAAAAATTGAGTTGTTGATTTCTATCTACTCTAATATACTCAACCAATCAAATCATCATCTCAAATCAATTCAGCCTCACAATCCAAGCATGGCTCCCTCAATTGGTTACGCCACTATATTTTGCAATCCATCCATTCCTCAAGTACTCCAACAAAGAGAGGAAGCATAGAAAAGAAAGAGGGATATCCCAACCTCATCTCAACTCCACCTCTCACCCTCCAAATTGTAGAAGAAAAAGGGGAAGAAGAGAAGAATGCAAGATAGGAGAGAAGCTTCACTCTTCTAGTTCCTCACTTAATTCCTCTCTCACTCTCCCTCACCCTCACCCTCACCCTTACCCTCACCCTTGCCCTCAATGTGAAGCATAAGAAGATAGGATACAAGGAGAGAGAAGAGAGCTCTCAAGTTTGCACACACAAGAATGATCTATGCATGCATCCTATGTTAATTTGAACACTTCAAAAAAGTGAATAGAGAGTTTTGCCCACAACCTCTTCCATTTCCTCCCTCTCCCTCTCCCTCCCTCTCCCTCTCCCTCTCATTCTCTCTCATTTCCTCTCCCTCTCTCAATATATATACACAAATTATAAAAGAAAAAGGGAGAGGGAGAGAGAGAATGCACTCTCCCTCCCTCTCCCTCTCCCTCTCTTTCTCTTTCTCTCCCTCTCTCATTTCCTCCCCCTCCCTCTTCCTCTCTTTCTCTTTCTCTCCCTCCCTCTTTCTCTTTCTCTCCCTCCCTCTCCCTCTCCCTCTCCGTCTCCGTCTCCGTCTCCGTCTCCCTCTCCCTCTCCCTCTCCCTCTCTCTCTCTCTCTCTCTCTCTCTCTCTCTCTCTTTCTCTCTCATTTGCTCTTCTAAACAAGCAAAAGAGAAAGAGAATTAAACCCTAAACAAGCAAAAGAAGGAGAGAACAGACTCACCGATGAGATATAGTGAGGGTTTGGCGGCTCCTCTTCGCGATGAAGACTCCTCCTCTCCTTTGAGAATGACGGCGGCAGCGGCAAGCCTTCTTCCTCTCCCTCTCTCACGACGGTCGCTCTCTCTCTCTCTCTCTCTCTCTCTCTCTCTCTCTCTCTCTCTCTCTCTCTCTCTCTCTCGCTCTTGCTCTCAAAACAGTAGATGAAAAAATGCGAAATAAACCCGTGCTCGGTTTCAGCCTATTTTTTTTCTTTGTGGGGCGTTGCTATTTGCGTCGCTATGCAAATAGCGACGCCGCGACTTGGGTCGCTACCCGCCATCGCTATAGGTTTAAATCCTTGTAGTGATACCATGATTTCTCTTCCATCATCTATGGTAGTGATGAGCTTTTGCTGCTTCTTTTGCTCCATCAATTTATAAAATTAATTACTTGGAGCCTCACCCATAAGATACCATTGCCCTTCAACTAAATTTTTGCAACTTCAACTTTATGTTTTTGCAGATCCTCAATTGAATGCTCCACTTCTTTGAAAAGTTGATAAAACATCCCATCATCAAAACACTTAGTAAGAGCCATAATAATATACTCCCTACATTCTACTAACATACAACCCTCTTTGAAGTCTATCTTGATATTTGTCATACATCTTGGCAATGTCAATGAAGATAACTATGGATCTCATCTAGTTCTAGATTGGGTTAGCCATTGTATTGTTGGTTTGTTTCCTTCAATTATGGTTTGAATCCTTCCCTTTCTAGAGAGGAGGTTCTGAACCTAAATAGAGAGTGGCTTCCATCTCTTTCTCCAACTAAATTGATCCTTCTTAGATGGACTTCCTAGGCATCTCACATTCCAAGAGATCATAGAGAGCCAACTAATCAACATTGTATCTTTGTTTGAGCCTCCATAATCCTGAATAGAAAAATATTCTTGTCAACAAAACATTTGCAAGTAAGCTGTTAAAGGGAAAGGCTTTCCTTCTCACCTCCATTAAATGCCAAAGACTTTGGTGGCTAAATTTCTTTATTTCCATCTTGCTTTAACTTTGGCATCTCTAGGATTGACTGATAATTGGGTTCCTCCTTTTGAGGGTCGTTTGCTTTCATAAATTTAGCCTTCTCAATCTATGAGGTTTTTACTTTTTTCTTCTTTTGTGACTATGTTGCATGAAGTTCTTCCTTATCTTCAATCTTTTCTCCTTGGGTGCTTCTTAGCTCCATGCCTTTTTGGGCATTCCTTTGCAAAGCACCCACGTTCTTTGCATATGAAGCATGTAACCAAGAAGAGAGAGAATTCTACATTGACCAGCGATTCAATCCATTAGAATCATAAAGCTATAGCATCTCAAGGATCTTCTTCTTCTTATCCCAAATTATGAAAGGCCGCTTGCTCCACTAGTTGATGTTGTTTGTAAGAACATAGAGCCCTCTACCTAAAGCTTCTACTAGCACATTAACTTCTCCATCTAGCAAGGGAGGAAGTCCATGAAAACTAGCCCATATTGGGCATTCAATTTGCAATAGCTCCTCAGGAATAAAATCAGCACTCCATGAGACCAAGTAAACAGGGTTCTCTTTCAGCCAAAAAACTGAACCCAAAACCCAATTTATTTTTCCTTTAGATGAAAGCAAGACCAAAAAGAAACCTATTGACAAGCACAACAATGCCAGCACTAGTTTGACCCAAAGGTGAACCAAAACCATCTAGCAAACTCATCCTCAAGGGGGACCTTCCCTTAAAATACATGTACATGTGACATAGAGAATACTTAGCATAGTTTTACCGAATGCATGGCAACAAGAATACCACTCATGTACACATCACTTGCTTTCCAAATTCCATGGTGACTCTCTTCTTCTCACTGAAAGATTTCTAGTCATCCCACACCTTATTCTCTAGCTCTTCCATATTCCTACTAGCAATGACAAAATTAGCATAATCCATCTCCATCCTATCATATTTCTTCTATTGCTTTATGTTTGTGCTCTATGTTCCATCATCTCTTACTCCTCACGCACCCCCCTAAACATGCTACATGCATGAAAGAGGGATTGTATAAGTCACATGTCAGTAGGAAATGTTGCTTTTAGTGCACTTAATATAGCTGCCCTAGTTAATAGAATGTGCCATGATCATCTACTAAGAACTCCCCTTTTCAAGTTTCCACATACTCATGAGGTTTGATGCCATTCTTTTAAGGAAAAAGCTATTACAATTTCAAGAGTTTCTATTTTGCTAATGGATGGGTATGCTTCTAGTTTGTAAGGGGCTCAAATAACTTTTGATAACTACTTGTGATGTATTGATGCTAGATATATTCCACACTTGGAGGGGAATTTTAGGGTAACTTCAAGATTTAGAGCCATGTCATTGAGTTGAATTGAATGAGACTCTTCTTTGTTTTAATGTGACAATGAAATATTTTGGATATATACAAACATATACATTATAAGTGTGTATCCACATTGTCTTATTTGAGATTGTCTACATGGTTGATGGTTAAGTGTATCGATTGTGGTGTGTATTACTTAGCATGACTACGTTGGATATTATATACAAAACAAATTTGGTTTAATGTGCATAAACATTATACTATTCATAGCTTCATAAAATTTTCGAGTAAACATGGCTATATTAGGCACTATATACAAATTCATATTGCTTTACCATATAGAGACTTATTTTACTAGGTATATCTTCACATTTATCTAGTAAAATAAAAAACCTAGTTCCAATTTTAAAAACCCTAGTTACCAACTAGAAAAATTTCAGCATTTACTAGATACAAGTCTATTTACCATCTAGTTCACTGTCTAAAGTTCCTTATTATATAACAAGAGGTCTCACCTTATGACGCACACCAAGGAGTCACTGCGGAGACAAGGGCAGGGGCACCCTAGATATGGCCAACTACCCAATTGCCACTTCAGGGAGTGGAAAGAGGCCAAGAAGAGAGCAGCAGAGAAAATGACAAGTCGCCAGTATGCAGAGGCGCGACGTATCCAAATGGCAACCATGGGATCGTCGCATTATGGATCAGGTGGTAGGGAGTTATGGGAGGCTGAGTTTGTAAGTATTATTTGATTTCTTTTTTAAAATTAAATTTTGTGATTTGTTTCAATTAATTATGTAGTGTGTTCTAATACGTTGTATGTTAAAATTATTTTGTAGTATCATATCATTGGTAGGATGCCTACTCCTAGAGAGGTAGGCTACCATCGATGTCATAACCAAGCATCCACTTGGTAGCATTTCTACAAGGAGGGACTAATCACGGAGGAGCAATATAATTGTGCCATTAGGATTCCACAACTAGAAGAGGTATATTTTAGTTTTTACATGAAAAGTATAGGTAACTATAATTTATTGTTTGTAATGGTATTTATATACCTTAATCCTTTGCATAGGCGAACCCTGATGCAGTTGAGGATAGCGAAGGGGGGACTAGCAGTAGCAGTGGCGGCAGCGGCAGTGGCACCGGCAGCGGTGGTGGTAGCGACGATGATGCCTCTTCTGAGGAGATATAGAGGAGCCCCATGTATGCATGCCTCCCCTTGGCTTGTAGTTTTCATTTTTGATATGTATTACTTTCAACTAGTGCTTGCGACCATGACCATGCTTGAGGTCACAAGCATTAGAACTCGTCATGTAAAAATGTTTCATCTATATATATGAAATTTCGTGTTCTGCATACATTGTTTTGTTTTCAGTACAAAAATCTTCGAAATATGTACAAATATTTCAGCACAGTACGCTCATCATGTGTTCTTATCAATATATGGACTTTGGTTCCTCACATTCTTTTGCTTTCAGTATAATAATATTTCTCTGTTTTTCCTAAGTATACAATTTGATGTTGATGGGCAGATTTTTTTTTTCATACCTATGTTTTTCGTGTCTATCTGCGTGTCTAAATTGCAGGAAAAATACACGTCTATTATCGTCAAAAAATTACAGAGTACACGCCTTTCAAGATGCATAGTTACATGCATCTATAGACGCAGAATATGAATATATCTACTTTTTTATAAATATGATTATATATTTACAGAGCGCATCAATAGGCACGTCTATATGTGCGTGTAGTTTTCACTATAAGCGCGCTTGTAGACGCGAAATTGCAGACGCACCAGTAGATGCGGTAATAAACGTGCCCAACATTTTTAAACACAGTTCAAATATTGCATCTACAAGTGCGTCTATGGAGCCTTTTTCTTGTAGTGATTGCCATGCTTAGGTGGATTGGGTACGCAAAATCCATGAATCATTAGTTCATGCATATAGTAGGTATAGACAACCTTGTAGCCGATATGCTTTCACGAGAAATATATGATTAGATGGATTTTTCTTGCATTGATGCACTTGATGGTGGGGCTCATCTTTCAGCCATGCATGCTGATCATACTTGTCATATATCTTCTTTGGAGAGCTTTGAGGAGTCTTTGTATATAGGAGAGTATTTGCAAATTGGTCATTATTTGAGTACCATGTCTAGACAGGATGGATGGACTCATGCGTACTTCAAGAAGATTTGGAGAAAAGCTTATGGTTTCTTCTTGCGGAATGGGCTGCTTTGGAAGCGCCCACAAAAGCGAGGAGGATAGCCATTGAGAGTTGTATATGACAGAGCTTCATAGGTGCAAATCATGCAAGAGTTTCATGAAAGTGTTTGGGTAGGGAATAGAGCTATTTGGGTGACCTATGAGAAGATTAGAGAGCATTACTGGTGGAAAGGCATGTACAGAGGTATCTTACAGTTTATTGAGACATGCACTGATTGTTAGTTGTTTTCTTTAGTGAGGCATAAGGATGAGTTTCACCCTACTTACCTACTATGTATTCACTAGAAGTGGGTTCTTGATTTGATTACTATGCATGTTGGATTGTGGTAGATGCATTACATTGTTTTATAGAAGTGGTATATCATGCAAATGCATGTGTGATACTATATGAGGAGAACCTCTACATATTTGAGCATAGGTAAAATCCCAATCATCTTTCTATTCAGCTTATGGAAGGTAGTTCTAAAAGTTTGGAAGTAGCTGCCAATGCTATGGATTCAAAGTTTTCAAAGTATGTCAATGAGTTTCTACTCCCTATTTCAAACTTATGAGAGCAACGTCCTATCTTCTTGCCAAGGAACAAACATCATTTGTGTCAAGGAAAAATGTTTGTGTTGCTAATGGGCTTGAGTACCAGATTTCTTGCAATACTTTGAAGGTCTCCTTCCCCATGGACACCGTCACAGAAACCTTGATGGTTGCCGTGATGGCCGCCGTCGGAGGCATTGGCATCATCCACTACAACATGCCCGCCCCTGATCAAGCATCTTTTGCCCATCATGTTAAGAGCCTTAGAGTAGGGTTAATCCAGAAGCTTGCCTACCTCACCATGCATCTTGTCGTCAAAGGCGTCAATGCGGGCTAAAAATAAATATCAGTATGGTCCCCAAATTTTTGTGGACGTATTGGTTCTTTGTTGGTGACTTGCCAATAGTTTAATTTTTTATATTTTTTTGATTAATTAATTTGAATGATGCCAATCTGTCATCATCTTCTCACACGGACGCATGGTTCTGGGTGTTTGCCTTTGACAAACAGGATGTAGGGTTCGAAACTTGAGGAATCAGTCCAAACCTCATTTTACGGGCCTTTTTAATATGTGGGACTCATAATTACCTAGTACATACTGAACCCGTCAAAATCTACGGGGCATCCACAGCCGTCGATGCGCCGAGGAGAAGCAAAGGCTTGGAGGAGCAGAGGCTTCTTGTCCGTTCTTGTGAAGAGGACGGAACCGTGGCATGCCGGCTTGTTGGCATCATCACGAGCAGAGATATTGACTTTGTTCTCAACAGGCATATGAAGCTTCGAGATGTCATGACGACTGATCTTGTGACTGCAGCGGCAGGATGTAGCCTCAAAGAGGCATCTCAAGCATTGATACAAAGTAAAAAGAGCATGTTGCCCATTGTTTCCGCTAATGGCGATGTTATGGAGCTGTTGTGCAGGATGGATTTGCTGCAGAAGCGTGATTGCCAACTTTTGGGCCCTCCTTCGACAGGCCGTATAATCAACGTAATATAATGACATAATTACAAGAAGCATGACGATGACTTGGGCAAGAGGGTTCTGAACACAGATGGCAGGTAGGATGGTGACTTGAAGATGCCGGCTTGTGAGCGAATCGGTGGCTATTTTTGAATCGCAGATTCGCAGGGATACCGACAGAACTATTGATGGAGGTGATGGCATTAATGTGACGTCCGAATTAGCGACTGTTATAAAAACATGAAGTAATGATGATCAGTGTTGACCTAGAATGGCGGCCTGACAAACAGGGTCACGACGAGGATGATGGGCAAGTCGGCAGCATTATTAAGGCAACAATGACGATGGTGATGATAGTATGCCCCATGAATACAGGGTAGCTGCATTTTTGAAAGGCATAGCAGGCCGCGGCATATCTATTATCAAGCATAGAAGCTTTTAAAGCTTATCTTTAACGTCTTAGGCTTTAAAAGAAAGCCAAAAGCAAACTCAACGTAGGAGAGGTTGATAAAATTATATAATGATATGTAAATGAGGTTTTATGAGAGGGGCCATCAAGTTCTGTGGGGGTGGCTTGAGTTTGAGCTTTGTGCTCCTCGTCCTCCTCGAAGATATCTTCATTTAGTCACACGGGGGTGGCTTGAGTTCGAGCTTTGAGCTCCTCGCCCTCTTTGAAGATCTCGAGCTCCTCGCACTCTTTGAATTTCTCACCATCAAATTCTATGAGACTCGCTCTTGAGTTCAATCAACTTTGAGCTCCTCACCCTCTTCGAAGATCTCTCAATCAAATCCTCACATTCACCCTTCTTCTCTTCTCTCTCAGAAGAACAAGACTACAACCTTGACTTTTCATTAGCCAGCGATCCTTTGCTTGCTTAAAAGAGACATGGCGCATTTCTCTACAACGACTTTATTGTCTTTGCTACCCGGCATCATATCAATGAACAATGTTTCATCACAAAATTTAACTCACTACAAGGATTTGAGCTAGTAGCGACGTCGATTAGCGACAGGGGATAGCGGCGTCACTATTGGCGTCGCTATTTGCGTCACATTGGCATCGCTATTGGTGTCGCTAATAGCGTCGCTATTTGCGACGCAAATAGCGACGCTTCACAGGGAAAAAAAGCGGGCCGAAACCGAGCGCGGTTTCATTTTGCGTCTGCGACTTATGTATTTTGAGAGCGAGAGAGAGAGAGAGAGAGCGACCGTCGTGAGAAAAGGAGACGAAGAAGACTTGCCGCCGCCGTTGTTCACGAAGGAGAAAAGCCTTCATCGCAAAGAGGAGCCGCCCCACACTCGCCATATCTCATCGGTGAGTCTCCCTCTCTCTTTCTTTTGCTTGTTTAAGGTTTAAATCACTTTCTCTTTTGCTTGTTTAGGAGAGGAAATGAGAGAGAAAGAGAGGGAGAGGGAGAGAGAGGGAGAGAAAGAGAGGGAGAGGGAGAGGGAGAGAAAGAGAAAGAGAAAGAGACGGAGAGGGAGAGGGAGGGAGAGTGCATTCTCTCTCTCCCTCTCCCTTTTGCTTGTTTAAGGTTTAAATCACTTTCTTTTTTGCTTGTTTAGAAGAGGAAATGTGAGAGAAATAGAGAAAGAGAGAAAGAGAGGGAGAGGGAGATAAAGAGAAAGAGAGGGAGAGGGAGAGGAAGGGGGAGGAAATGAGAGAGGGAGAGAAAGAGAAAGAGAGGGAGAGGGAGAGGGAGAGGGAGGGAGAGTGCATTCTCTCTCTCCCTCTCCCTTTTGCTTGTTTAATGTTTAAATCACTTTCTTTTTTGCTTGTTTAGGAGAGAAAATGAGAGAGAAAGAGAGAAAGAGAGGGAGAGGAAGAGAGAGGGAGAGAAAGAGAGGGAGAGGGAGAGGGAGGGGAAGGAAATGAGAGAGGGAGAGAAAGAGAAAGAGAGGGAGAGGGAAAGGGAAAGGGAGGGAGAATGCATTGTCTCTCTCCCTCTCCCTTTTGCTTATTAAAGGTTTAAATCACTTTCTTTTTTGCTTGTTTAGGAGAGGAAATGAGAGAGAAGGAGAGAAAGAGAGGGAGAGGGAGAGAGAGAGAGAGAGAAAGAGAGGGAGAGGGAGAGGGAGAGGGAGGAAATGAGAGAGGGAGAGAAAGAGAGAGAGGGAGAGGGAGAGGGAGGGAGAGTGCATTCTCTCTCTCCCTCTCCCTTTTGCTTTTGGAGAGTGTTAAGATATATTGTGAGAGGGAGAGGAAATGCAAGAGAAAGAGAAAGAGAGGGAGGGAGAGGGAGAGAAAGAGAAAGATAACATATATTGGAATGATAGCATATCCATGATTATGGTAATGGTATCCACTTTGCTTTTTTTATAGGTACCATTACATCGACTCCTTAAGAGGGCTAAAAATTAGTCATACACTTTATAATATCTAATTAGGAGATTTAAGATGCACGATACTAGACTTATCGATAATGGTATGCAATATGCTTTGCTATGGGCCAGGTACATTGGTGACTCTTTAAGATGGCTTAAAATTGGTCATGTCCTTCATGATGTCCAAGTAGGGGATCTAATTGTGATATGCATAATTCATTGTTTTTGTATTAACTTTATAGGCATAACAAATTAGAAATCATGCCAACTAGTCAACGGAAGGAATAAAAGAAAATGATACCCTAGCTAATGGTCATTATAGTACTTCATCAAAATGAACCCAAAAGTATTGTTATAGAAGAAGAATCTCTTAAATTAAGTATAGGATATTTTCTCTCAGGTCTTATGACTATGAGTAGAATTGATTGAAACGAATTTTATTACTATAGTTGATAAATTTCATAGATGGCATTAATTTTAATACGCGATCCTAGGACAAAAAAATCACATTTCTAAGATGTTTTTTGTAGAGACTGATTTATTATTAGACTAAGAGATCCTCAATGATGCTCATAAATTGATTACTTATACTCAAAGCCCTCTAGTGCAGTTTTTTACAATAACGAATAATTATCTACCGGAACAAAAAAATCCTTGAGCATGATATAGGGCCGAGATATAACATCAATAAATCTCTCAACTACTATGTACAATGTAAGATTTATGGTCAACTTGCAACTTGACATACATCTCCATAAAGCTATCCATTTAAGCCTCGTTTGTTCTAATGTAGATAAGATGGAAAACGAAGAAGGTCTTATTGTTCAAGATCGCAAGGCGTATCTTAATCAGCGTGTCCCATGTCCTTGCTCTCAATGCAAGTTGGCAATTAGAGGAAAATGCCGATTGTCTATAGAACACGTACGACGATTTGGCGAGTTTCAATCTGAGATCATTGATTAGGTGATTGCAGATTTTCAGCAAATGGTAATTTGAAGTTAATATTAATCATGCATTGTACTGGCAAGCTAATTGAAAACCATACACAATAAGATTGGGTCTTGTTGGCAAATTTTCTATCCAGGGGGGGTGATGTCTCGACCCAAGGGGGAGTGCACCCTTTGCAGCCAATTAGAAGAGTTCGTGGACGTGCGATGGATGGATTGCAGGAGCCAATCCACCACTCGCAAGGCCCACCTATACCGTCAATGCCAGAGGAGATAGACAACCTTCCCGACCTACCTATAATCTTGGAGCCTGAGATGGAGGCAATGATTGATGCATTGATTCCCATGGATGTCGAGACATCTAACCTGCTTAGAGAGGAAGCATCCATACCATTATATGATGGGTGCCAAGTATCTCGGTTGAAGACATTGCTTGCACTCTTAAGTGTGCAAGCAAAATACGGGTGGAGCGATACGAGTGTGACCGAGTTATTCAGGTACCTTGCACATATGCTTCATTGATTTTTTTTTTGACACTATTATTACAAACATTTGTGCTTTTTCAAGGTCTTTTATGATTTTTTTCAGGTTATTGAAATATCATATATTACCACTTGCAAATACCATGCCTGAGTCTCGTGATGATGCACGACATGTTTTACGGAAGCTTGGCATGGACTACAATAACATCCATGCATGTATAAACGACTGCATACTATTTCGAGATGAATACGAGACTATGGAGACATGTCCAAAGTGTGGTGCTCACAAGTATCGACAGGACTTGCAAGGGCAAACCATCCCTCAAAAAGTTCACAGACACTTTCCGCTCATCCCTTGCATAAACCACATGTTTCGCACGTCCGGCATGGCAAGCTTGACAACGTGGCATGTGCAGAATAGGTCCACGGATGGAGTTCAATGAACATTAGCGGATTCGCGCGCATGGAGCCACATTGACTCTACCTTCCCAGGCTTTGCGTGAGAGCCAAGGAATCTTCGGCTTGGTCTCGCAATGGATGGTGTGAACCCATTCGGTCTGCGCTCAACTTCTTACAGTGTGTGGCCTATAGTGCTTGTCAACTACAACATCCCTCCATGGCTTTCTACGAAGAAATGACATCTCATCCTTAGCTTGCTCGTCCCAGGCTGCTACAAAGTAAAAAATATGGACGTGTATCTTCATCCATTAGTCGATGAGCTTAAGATTTTGTAGGAGGAGGGGGTCACTGTGCAAGATATGAGCAGGCGCGATGGTTGACGGTCAGCCAATATTCAAGCCATTCTCATGTGGACGATGCATGACTTTTCGGGATTGGGAGAGTGCTCAGGTGAGCAGACCTCCGTTCTCGCTGGTAATATCTATATTTTATCTAATTCAATCAAGTATTCACTAGGTCGTGGCTCGCCTTACAGGTCTGGTTACCTCAGGTTATCATGCATGTCCATTGTATGGGCCACACTTAGACTCCCAAAGGTCACGAACCATGAAGAAGATTGTATATCAAGTACACGCCACTTTCTTGCTGGAGGATCATGAACTCAGGGAAGGTTTTCTTGGACGATCTCCAACACGTATGAACGCCGCAAGCTGGTACGAGCTGAAAATGGTAAACCCGGAATCACATCCAAATGGAATGCGACAGTTCTTTGTTTTCTACGAGTTGCCATATTGGACCCACTTACAGGTCAACCACTTGTTGGATCCCATGCATATTTTCAAGAATGTGGGAAGCTTGCTATGGGATCACATCACAGGAAAGAGAGACACTATAGGGTCATGAATGGATTTGAAGGAGGTAGGTAAGATGGAGGCGCTTTGGCCGCAGTCGAGTGCTGATGGTGGAGTGCAGCTTCCTCGCGCTCCTTGGGTTTTGTCCACCAAAGAAGAGCGCATTGTGAAGCAAGTAATCAAGTCTATCCGCACTCCGACGGGTATGATGCGTTCTCTCAGGTCCGCATTTTCTAAAGATGACCAATTGTCGGGGCTAAAATCCCATGATTGGCATAAGATATGCCAGGTTTGTGAACAAAATGGATTGTAATTAGTGTGGGCATTTTGCAATTTGAAAAGTGGCCATTATTCATAATGCTTTCTCATTTGTGGCAGTTTGTCCTACTGATCGCGATCACAGGATGTCTTACTCCAGAAATTCGCGGGGCCATTTACAAGTTGTCGACTTTGGTGCAATGGATCTCATAGAAAGAGATTAAGACGTCCTCTATTGAATCCGTGAGGCGGGGAGCAGTGAAGACGATCTGTCTCTTTGAGAAATACCTGCCCACTAGTATGCTCACGATACAAGTCCACCTTCTTGTGTATCTTGTGGATGAAGTGGAGATTGCTGGACCTGTCCATACGCGATGGATGTTCTTCCTGGAGTGCTTCATGAAAACCCTGAAAGGCTTTGTGTGACAACGAGCTCGGCCAGAAGGTAGCATGGCCGAAGGTTGGTTGGTGCAAGAGGAATTAATGCATATCTCACAATGGCTACCAACGGTGGAACCAGACAATGAAATGCTATGGACACGCTGAAAGACGATGATAGGCTGACTGGAGATGTGGTGGTTGGAAATGGGGTAGAAAAAGAATGGATGCCTCAATGGAAGAGAAGGTGAATCGCTTTTGTATGTTGCACCATGCCTTCATGGAGACGTGGCTCGCCAAGTACCAGATTGCAAGGCAAGATCGAGAGGAAGCGCGAGCTAAATTCCGATGAAGTACGCGTCATCGATCGATTCGATATCCCGAAGACATAGAGGAGATGCCGCGGTTTATGTCAACACGATGATTGCATGGAACCTTGACCGCAGCATCTAGCGAAGGGACAGAGGTCTCAATGGAGGAATTGGAATTCTCGAGGGGATGTAGTCCAAAGGTGATGAGGGTTTTAGAATATGTCGTATCTAAATTTTATATGCGATATCTAATTTGAGTGTTTCAATGTACAATACAAAATATATAGTGCAGCGTGGTCGCGCGGACGACATGTTCGCGTGGAGTGTATTGACAAAATGCGCTCCACAATGGACGTGGTGCCATGGCAAGGTTTGAGCAAGAGAGCCGGCGACGAGCAACGGATCCAAACATGGTTGTGGATGAGATGGAGTATTTTGGGAACTTGCAAAGTATTATTATGGTGGATTACCATAGCTTCTCCATGATACTATTCGATATGTAGTGGTTCAAAGTGGCACTTGGAGGAGCTGGAGCAACAGTTCGATGAGGTCCATCTCGATTTCTCGAAATAGATTCTGAAAAAAAATGGATGGATTTGCGCGACACCTTTGTGTTGCCGGCCCATTGTGAATAGGTGCATAGAGTCATTTGCTTGCTAATTGCAATACGACATGGTTTATGTCACAATGGTTTAAACTCGCTTTGTACGTGTTTGTGAACAGGTAATCTTCTATCCAAACCCTCGACAACCTCGATGATGGTATGTTATACCTTCAACTCCTCGAAGTGCGAGAGTATATGATCAAAGCAATGTTCCGGGCATAGATGAAGATAATATGCAAATAGAGGGGTCGATATTACAAGGGGTGGAGGCTGCCGCAAGCTTGGAGCCTGCATTGGCTAACAATGATGGAAATACAGGAGTCCAAGAATTTTTTGAGAACGAGGCAAACTCATTCTTTTGTGGTAACATGTCTATCGACCTTCCAATGTATGCAGAGTTGTGTCAGGAGATTAACATGGGACCATAGGATACTTCATTCTTGGAGAATTGTATTACTCAATTCGTTGTTTAGATCTCTTATAAAGGTACATAAGATATGCATTTTAAGAGGATTTTTAAAAAATGATTTATATTACTGTGCTTTGTATAGTTTAAATTGATTATTCTAACACCATTTTCTATCTGTGCAGGTGACATTTTCAGGATGAGTTGAGGGACGAGCGATGAGGAGTTTTAGGACATGATGGCACACATGTCTCAAGACCAGCTCGCGAGATTTAGAGAGATGACAGACTAGGAGCTATCTCGTTCTTCGTCAGGGCGCTCTGCTAGATGTGCTTCAGCGCAATCAGATGCTTCAGCTTCGAGCAGACGATCTCGACGCTCACGACTTGGGCCAGAGGGAGGGACTGCATCAGGATCAGGGGGATGCTACTGTGGAGACACGAATGTGGTGTCTCCATCTCGTCGTTTAGTTGGAGCTGCGTCACCTCTAGGATTTTTCACACCTGTGGGGACGTCTACTCCAGTTACTCCGGCTTCTACGCAGCCGTCTCAGCAGGTGGCACCTCTTTTGGTGGCACCCCTTTGAGTGCCTCTCCGAGAGAGGTTACCCTCGTAGATACACCGGATGTAGAGGGGTCTCCTGGATATGCCTAGGAGCGTGGACGGAAATAGGAGAGGACCCATCTTAGGCAGACTTCTAGGGGTTATGGATATCTGGTTGATAGTAGGTAAGGAGCCATCATCATGAATGATGAGGGGAGGAGGGTGATGGCTCACATGAGAGAGTTGTGACAACAAGTTTTTCGGCACAACATCCTGGATCATTGAAAGAACATACCGGAGGGGAGCAAGGACTACATAGTAGCATCCTTGCACGAGGAGTTTCCGGGTGCCAGCCACAGTAGATAGATTCTCTACGAGCTGGATGATGGATTGCATGTGTGCATACATGTCACATAGACGATCCGACGCACGCAAGGCAATCAAGAGTGGGGCTGCAAAGCCCGAGTGGTTAGATGCAGATGACTGGCGCTGACTGAGGGAGGAGGCAACAGATTCGCCAGGACGTTGGAGTCAGTAGCGGGAGGTGGCGAGGGCACAACTCGAGGCCGGAGTGGTCCATCATATTGGGAGTGGCGGCCACAGGACATATTTGGAGGACTTTGTAAGTTTCTCTTTTGTTTTGCTTGTTTGTTTTTTTGAAATATTCTTTGTACTGACAATCATGTTTCTAAGAGTTAGCATTTTGTTTTCTTTGCAGCACTCCATTACAAATCATGATCCGCAAGGCCTTGAGACTCGATATGTGGAGAGGCACGGTCTCAATGCATTGATCGACCGATTGTATAGACGCGGCGGCCCTGTAAGTCACTCATCTTTCTTGTCCGTAGTTACCATGAGATATTTGAATGCATTATCATATGGTGGATTGATGTGTTGTTTCTTTTTTTGCAGAATCCGTTCGATGCTCCTTTGCGGTGGGACGAGCTTTCAGGGTACGAGGATTTGTAGCTCGCCCTTGGATCCTTGGAGCTCATACACCTTTATTTTTTAGTCGCATGATCTATGTAGATATTTTCTATGTATTAGTGATATCCTATCATGATTGTACCAATCGCTTTTTATGCGATCATGTATTTATTTCATGTATCAGTTTTATGATTTCAGTATACATTCTTTTTGTTTGCAAGCACTTTGTATACAGTAGTACATAAACTATTTTGTAAGGCTCTCATACAACACACAGTGCTATATGTGGCAAGCTGCCCTGCCACAAATTTTTTTTTCCCTGTTACCGTCACTATTTGCATCGCAAATTTACTGGTTGCGTCGCTATTGGCATCGCTATGTGCATCACAAATTTACTGGTTGCGACGCCAATAGCGACGTTTCTATGGCGTCGTAAATAACGACGCTTTTTGCGACGACGGGGGTAAATTTTATTGTTTGTATTTTCGTCACTTTAAACATCAGTATAAGGTCTATATCTTGTAGTGACTCCAGCTCTTCATATGTCTTTTGCTCACATCCTTTAACTCCCCTTAATCAAGAGTCTTTTTTAGTTGAGTACTCTTCATCATCCTCTGCTCCCATCTCATAAAGCGTCCCTATAGCGAGAAACTTTCATGAACTCTTGCATGTATTCCATGCAATAGCATACTTTCAATCCATGTAGAAAGTACGTTGCAAAAAATTAAGATAAGTATAAAATATTACGAAAATAGTATACAATCTATAGGTATTGTGTGGTCAAAAGGAACATCATTAGCTAGTATTTAGCTCATTGGGCCTCTTGGAGGTGAGGAGATCTGTTCACAATAGGGTTGGGTACTAGGAAGCTTCTTTTAGGGGTAGGCCTTGCCATTTGATGATATATTTCTTGATGGATCGAGATCTCAAGTGTTTATCTTTCTACCCAATGATTACCTTAGGGATATACTCCATGATACTTTCTTCATCTATGGGAGGTAGGTCTTTCACATAGTTCACTGAGGTGCCAATGAAAGGCTTCAGCTAACTTACATGAAACACATTGTGAATCTTGGTGGTGGGGGGAAGCTCTAATCTGTGAGCCAAGTCACCAACTCTCTTGAAGATTCGGTAGGGGATGTAGAAACGGTGGGCCAGCTTGTTATTGTTGCCTTCCTTGAGAGTGGAGCAAGGGGACTTAAGCACTTTCAAGAGAATCAACTCTCCCGCTTGGAATTCCAAATACCCTTTTATCTTATTGGGCATAAAGCTTCATATGTTATTGTGTCTTCTGAAGACTCATTTTGCATTAGTGAAGTAGGTCCTAGCTCGGCTTTACTCTAGTAGTTGATCTTATCATCAAACAAGACTGTAGGAAGGGGATCCTTATACTTGTATAATGCCTCAAAAGGAGAAACCTTGATGTTAGAGTGGATGGAGTTGTTATATGCAAAATTAGCCAACTGCAAAACCACATATCCCAAGTGTGTTGTACATCATGGCAAAAGTGTTGTAGACACTACAACATATACATGCTATAACGACGTTTTCTTTATATATAAAAAATATCCCCGTCGTCAGTATTAGCGTCGCTACAAAACCGTCGCTATTTGCCTCGCTATTTAGCAATGCTAATACCGACGAAATTAACAACGAAAATACTGACGGTTACAGAGGAATTTTCGATGCTAATATCGATGATTGCAGAATTATATTCCGACGCTAATACCGAGGGTTACAGAGAATATTTTTTTTTTTGTGGCAGAGCTGCAAATGCAGCCCTGCCACAGTTAGAGCTACACAGGGCTAAGAGACAATTCCTGTTGTCAAAGAAGTTAGACAATCGATCCCAAATAATGACAAGACTTTGCAAACAAGTACTTTCATGACATTAATTAACACAAATGTGCACTGCATTGATAAAGAAAATAACAGAACGTAAATTGAGAAGTGCTACTGCGACAAAGCAAATATGGAGTCATGCTACAACATAGAAGTCCGAATCATATACACTTTGCTATTGCATATGGAGGATAGAGGCCATAAGGCCTTACATAATACAAGATGGGGAGTAATCCTATGTAGCCTAATCTGCTCTCTATGACTCATCCTCATCAGAAAACTCCTCTCACTGTAGTGGCATATCGAAGGGAGTTTGCAACAACAAATACATATATAATTGTGAGTACCAAATACAAACTGACATATAATGAAAGATTTCTCAAATTAGGAATGATATTTATTACTACTTACCTGCCCTTTGCGAGCATAGAGCTTCTCGATCAGGGCACTCAAGCCATGCTTCTCCCTATATGTCACCTCTAGTGCAGTCGGGTTGCGATTCACGTAAAACCTTGCTGTGGCACACAAACATTGAAAAACAATGTTGTCAAAGAGTTTACTGTTCATGATATAAATCATGGGATTCTTATGAACACAGAAGAGTTTCACTAAAAGTTATATGAGATATTTGCATACAAAATTCAGGCATTGTTATCCAATAACCACCTTAGTTATACAAGTTCTTTTGTATTTAGCATATAATTTTTAGTTATACCATGTACATTAATGAAAAATAAGTCTATGGGAACCTACAACTTGGACATCTAGAAGTAATTGATAGTCTGCAGGATAAATCACATTAATTCAGGTACAAAAATATGGTCAGATTCCAAGAATGATGCCAAAAACTGTCAAAAGTCTACTAAGTCCACATGGGACTAGAAGTAACTGACATAAGTGACCAGCAAGTGACCTAGGCTGGTCAAAAAGTGACCAGGGACTGAGCAAAGAGCAGCCCACATTTTTCGGCGAAAATGCGGGCTGCACTGTCTGAGGCAAACTGGAGAGAGCTGGAGCTATGGTGCATGAAATGGAGCATGCAAATTGAAGATTAACAGGCCCAACTACTGAAGATGTAAACATGGTGAGAGCTCCACTTCTCTACCTCTTTGGTCTGATGAAAATGCATGCTGAAACAGTCTAGAAAAGAGGGAAATCTGAGAGAAGAGGATTCAGCCTGCTCTTATGCACGATTTCTCTCATCTTGTTTACCTTATTCTTGGTCCAATGAAGCCCGACTTGTACCCAAGTACTTGAGTGACTTTGGGGCAAGCAAAGGGTGAGGATATTGAAGACTTATGGACTGTTATGGGCTGTAATAACCAGTCATAAATAGGGCAGCCCACTGTTACGATCTATTTGTATGAGCAAACATGGGTTTTTTATGGTTGTAATGGAGGGAAATGAACTATTTTCTTCAGGACATTATTCATAGATGATCAAAAGTGCTTCTTCTTGAGTTTATGCACTCATTTTGAACTTGATTATGGGCTGGAATTTTCTATTTTAAAACAGGGCTGAAGGTAAAATTATACTTTTCAATTCATTTCATGTATCTTTGGCCCAAATCTTGGATGCATTTGAATCTATCAACAATATACTTGTTCCAAAGGGTTGAAATTCATCTATGTACATGAAATAAATGCCATTAGAGCTTGCATTTGACATTCATAAATGAATTGAGAATCTAAAAATATCCTTTATGATATGATGTATGTGTCCTGAGGCATTTGATGTAATCAAGTTAGTCTTATTCCTTCTGTTCATGTATGCTAAGTACATAGTGAGAAGGCTTGAACTCTTCTTCCGTACCAAAATCATTTCTAAATCCCGGATCTTATTAAACCTCAATCCATTTTCCCTTTCTGAATCTTGAATCCTAAACTCTTCTTCTGCACTAAAAGCCGCGGTGGTAGACCTTCAACTCTTAACGTGACGACAACGTACTTGAGATTCGTGTTCGAAATACATATATCAACATGGATGTCATTAAATTAGAGTACTCTACCCTATTAATACTTACAAAATCTGACAGGAATGTTGCGTGGCCGCTGCTACCAAGGTGATGCACCGATCCTGCGTCCAAGTGCGCCTTTGCTGCATCCTTCTGCTGCTTCCACTTGTCTGGAGTGGATGTCGCCTCATCCTGGAGATTACTCCAGTCCTCTGTATCCAGCTACTCCAGCTTCGATTTGCCCTGCTTGACTGCTTTGCATGCATCAGACCGTCTATGCGACTGATAGTCATGCATATGCGTCATCATCCACCCTCTCGAAAATCTATCATTGCTAGAGGGCTGAGGGAACTCTCAATACAATGTATTGATTATGTACTCCTTGCTGGCATCTGGGATCTCCTTCCACTTGTCTGTAATGTTGTGCCGAAATACTTGTTGGCACAACTCATGCATCTTAGAGATGACAGCTTTTCCATCATCATTCATGTATAAATGGCCAAAGGCCTTATCTATGAGATACGAGTAACCTGCAAGATTTTGCAAACGGGTACTTTCATGACATTAGTACAAATGTGTCAAACACAACTTGAATTGATAAGTGCTACTGTGAAAATCTTGCACTACAATAGAAACGAGGCATAGACGCGCAAAGTCGGGCACGTCTATCATTGCGTCTATATGTGCATGTAAAAGAGCGTGTAAATAGACGTGAATTTTGCATTCTATATATTCGCGCAAATAGACGCCAATATAGACGCACCACCAGACGCGCAATTATTTAACCACCTAAAATTGGAATTAATATAATTAAAAAACCAAAGTTAATAATTATTTAACCACCTGAAATTGATTCTTGAGCATGCACGTGTGCGCAAGATAAAAACCATAGAATTAAGAATACACATTGAATCATTGAATTAAAAAAACAGAGTTAATAATTTTATTTTCATTGCTCTCTAATGAATGCAAGTTCCTCCAGTTGACAAGCCTGATATAAGTAATTAGCGGCAAGCGACAGAAACCTTATTATACAATTAGTAGCAAGCATTGCAATATGTATCTCATAATTTCTCTACTTGAAGATGATAAAAAATACTTTCTTTTTATTATGGAAAATTCAATTTAGCTTTAAACTTGACTATTGGTTCTTGAGTATCCACGTGTGCGCATGATAAAAACCATAGAATTAAGAATACACATTGAATCATTAAGAAAATTAAGTATGTTACAGTGAATGATCCATCTCATCTTCAATGAGATTAGCCCTTGCTAAACTATCTACTTCTAGGATATGTTACCAAGAGGTAATGAAACAAATAAGTCTATCCCACTATCAAATGTGTTGCTATATTGCTCAATAACTTCATCAATATCATCGACAATCACATTATTGTCTTCTTTTGCGTTTCCTTGAACATCCTCATGAAGTTCATCTTGTACTATATCACGCATATCATCCATTATGGTGTCATCATGCACATCATCATTAATTGTTGGATTGTCATCTGCTATCTCCATGTCGGTAATATTACCACATATTGGTTTTGAACGATTAGATATAGGGATGACATACCACCATCGGTTATTGTTTACCATTGGATGATACACAACCTGTATTTGAAAAACAAAAGCAAGAAACTTAAATACTTATTATATTGTGTATATGTATCACATGTATACATATTAAAAAATTAGCTTTTGCATATATACCTACTCGTATTGTTGAGGTAGTACTAATGTGTCATTCTTGTTTTGGTGAAATTTGTAGAGTCAATGATTACAAAACCACTTGGATGACGTCTGATTGTGCAATACTCACCGTTTGTTACCACTTCTTTAAACCACTTCATATCTAGTACATATATAAAGAAATGTCTGAAGTCAAGCTTCAGAATATCTTGGATCAAGCCACAATAACCTTCCATGGTACCATTGGCATCCTCGAAGTGAGCAAGGACACCACAATCTTGGGTATTTCTATTTTCATCTATACGTTGAGTTCGAAGATGTTTACCCTCACACCAAAGTGCATTGAATAATGTGCACTAGTAGTAAAAGATAAAAGATCAAACATGTCAATTATTTATATAAAATAAAACTTATAGAAACAAATTAATTGATAGTATGTCTCACCTTTGATAAGCAACCTCGTGCGTATTCCCACTCTTCTTGAGATATATTAATTTCCTCCTCTTTTTCCATTCTCTCCATTTTCTCATGTAACCAATCTATATCAATATGACGTGGGAGCGCATTTAGATGATCTGGAAATGAGACATTACGTCCATATCTAATGCGAAATTATTGTCTTTTGCTTTTTCTTCTTGCCCTTGCTTCATTATATAGTGTCACCCATTTGGTCATTACATCACTATTGAGCACACAAAAACTATTTAATTTATGAAGTTCTTCTTTTGTTAGCAATTTACTCATTCCTTTTTCTTGAGGTATTATAGAGGTCATCCTCAAGTCTTCACCATCTTTCCATAGTCGTGGTTGAGAGGGATCCACTTCAGCAAGATATTCAGAGATATAAAAAAGGGATGATTGCACTAACTAACCCTTAGCCATGCTTCCCTCAGGCCGTGCTTTTTGCCTCACAAAATCTTTCAAGGTTTTCATGAAGCACTCAAGAAAAAACATCCATCTTGCATGAATTGCCCCACAAAGTGCAATCTCATCAATCAAATGTACGAGTAAATGTAATTGAGTAGTTAAAATGGATCGATGAAAAATTTCCTCCACCAAACAAACCACCTCAACAGATAATACTCGAGTATCTTGCAATGTGTTTGGATCAATTTCCTTCGAGCTCACGTATCTGTCAGGATGTATTTGAGAATTGTTTATTTTTGTGTAGAAATTCAAAGATATATAATGAAAAAATACAATGTATACACACCTCACGAGCTCTCCCATCTTGTAAATGATATCGCGTACATCTTTGGATACACAATGGGATATGCTAGTAGGAAGTACGAATTGAATGTAAAAAATATTCATAGATCAAATGATTAGTTGAGGAAAAAGTCATCATACCCCAAAGTTTACACATAGTTACTCCACTAATTACTATATTCATGGTTAGAGATACCCTTACTTGAATCATTTTGTGCCAATCGTGGGACTTCAAACCAGATAGTTGCTCCACACCTCTTTTCTTTTTCTTTATGAAGGCTCCCTTGAGACATCTCATACATCATGTGGGTGTTCGAAAGCTATATATTTGTTTCTTCACTATTTTTTCCTCGTTCTTTGACAACATCCAAGGTGCATGGGGTAGCGCAATCTTTCCTCTGGGTCCAATGCGTGGCCAGGCTCATCTCATGCGATCAATGTTATGTAAATCCTCCCTTACATTGACTAAATCACGAGCCCCTATCAAGTGATCCCATAATGTAGATACAACATTTTTGAATATGTGCATGGGGTCCAACAGGTGATTGATCTTGAGTTCAGTCTAGTACAGAAGACGAAAAAATATAGAGAACCTAACAAACAAACAATATATTATGTAAACAATTCATCATGCTAAATACTTTAAAGTCAATCGAGAGAAATGCACTTCTTACCGACTTATGCCGAGTGGGGGTGGCTGTCGGCATTAATCCATCTCTCCTTCCAATCTCGAATGGTTAGAGATTGTGGAGTCATTCCATTAGTAGGGAGAACATAGTTGGGATGGTCAATAGGAAGAATTCGATGATGATTGTCGTAGATAACCTTCTTTAAATGTGCCGGCCTAGAGGAAACTAGAGAGGGACCACAAATAGGACATCCATGATATCCTGATGTGGTTAAACCTGAATAAACAAGTGAATTAATAAAATGCAATTGATTCAAGTCTTGAATTTCAAATATAAAGTTATATACATGTACCTGAACACTCTCCGTATCTTGGAAAGTCATGCATGGTCCACAACAACATGGCCTTCAATGTGAAGTCTCTAGAGGATGCAGATGCACTTGTATCTTACACCTCAATACCTTTCCATAACATTTCTAACTCTTCAATCAAAGGCTCTAAGTAAATGTCCATGTTTTTTACCTTGTGCTTTCTAGGAATCAGAAGGGACAACATTACATGTCCCTTTTTAATTGCCATGGATGGAGGAATATTATAGTTCATCAATACCACTGGCCATACACTGTATGATGTGCTTTTGATGCCAAATAGATTGATTCCATCCATACCTAAATCAAATCTCAAATTTCTTGGCTCTTCTTTGAAAACGGGCCACAAATTATCTATATGTTGCCATGCCCGTGTGTCTGTAGGGATTCTCCATTTTCCATCACTTGAATGATGACTAGCATGCCATGACATGAGCTTTCCAATAGACTTACACTTGAACATAAGTTTTATACGTGGAACAATTGGAAAATGTCGCAAAACCTTACGAGGCACATCCATTGACTTCATCTCCACTTCGTATCTAGATTCGCCACAAATAGGACACTCTCGTGTGAACTCATGAATCCCGCGAAATAAGACACAATCATTGGCATATGCATGGATCTTGACATAATCGAGGCCTCCCAGAGATGTCAAGTAATGTCTTGCTTGCTCTCTCTTAGTTTGCAATTTGTTTCATTTTGGAAGCATTTGTGATAATAACCTACATATATTTTTAAAAGTGAGTTAAAAAACCACCAACATATATTTCTATCTGACTTCAAAATAGAATAATTAATATTATGATTCATAAGCCAAAGTGAATTGATACCTACCTCAATAACGCATCCAAACTGACATTACTCCATCCATAAATTGTTTGCAAGTTAAGTATCTCGAGGAACGCACGAAGAACGGAGTACGTACAACTTTCATAAAACGGAGTAGATGATGCTACGTATAGTGGATCATCTGGCTTCGTAGAGTGACCTTTTCCCTGAACCGGTTGCGAAAATAGATGGTGTACCATGTTGTTCAAAATCTCATCCTCTACGACTTGATGGGGCATTTCATGAGGGCTACTATCATGGTCGTGAGTCTCTACTCTTCTTGAAGACTCTGCCTCCTCGCATCGACGTTTTGTAGCCTCTCGACGCCCGGGAGGGAGCATCTGAGGATGTGGCACCGCATCCTGCTCAACCACAAAAGGGAGTTTCATGTACGTTGATATATATTGAGTAATATAGACTAGCAATCTTAGTGGTAAAAAAAACAATGAATACGGGTGATTTTTCTCGGTCCCATTCTCCATACAAGCTGAGGTGTGACATTGTAATTCGACGTGCTTGAAAAATACACCCTCGACAACGATCACACATGCATTTAATTTTTTGTCGTAGCCATGCATCTCGATTATGAAGACGCAATGTTTCATCCTCACTTGAGGATGTGCTCGTTGACTCATCAGCATGCACCGCACTAGGTGATAATGACGACATGATTAAACCTAATTCATGACAACATCAAAATATTTTTCATTCATATGTTTACATAAAAACTTCAAGCTAGCGTATTGATTATTCTAAGATCTCAATTTTAAATACACAAAACTCATCATAAATACATTAAAACTTATTATAAGAATTCACTATCAAAACTTATCTTAAAAACAAAAAATTATGATAAAGCCTAAATGCGCGTCTATATCCGTGTTTACCTACGCGTCTATATTAGCGTCTATTTGCACGTCTATGTTCGCGTCTATACTTGCGTTAACATGAACAATAGACATGCATATACACGCCAAAATAGACGCACACGTCAAAATTCAAACCATACTTAAATCATTTCTTTTCAAACTGCGCCTTTCCTTTCCTGCATTTTTTGCGATAATGAAGCTTGAGTTTAGTCGACATGTAGTCTCTTCATGCCTCACCTAGTCTCTTTATGCCTCACCTTCTCATGACTCACCTCTTCTTTCATTTCAAACACACAAGAAGGGAAAAAGGAAAGCCAAGGAGAGGAAGAAAGAGAGAACAAGAGAGAGGAGAACAAGAAGAAGCAGCAAGCAAGCATAAAGGGAGGGTAACTTACCAAGGAGAGGAAGAAGGAGAAGGAAGAAGCGCCACCACCCGCCACACCAAACACCCAAGGTGAGTCTCTCTCTCTCTCTCTCTCTCTCTCTCTCTTTGTCTCTCTCTCTTTTTCTCTCTGCTCTGTCTGTGTATTAGGATTTCCAATTCCATTATGTATTGCATTTTGTAAATCATCAATGGCGGTCGTCGGACTAAAATCAGCCGACTGAGCGCGTCTGCTAGTGCGTCTACATTTTAGTGTAGACGCAGGTATAGACGCGAAAAAATATTTCCTCTCATTGCGTCTGAGGACGCGTCTTAGAGCGCGTGTGCTGGCGCATGTGCTCTACAGTCTACACGCGATGATACACGCGCGCGCAAAGCGTTGACCTGGAATATGCGTCTGACAGCACGTCTATACTGCATCTCAGATGCAAATATAGACGCGCTGAACAGAGGGTTGACTTTAGGAATGCGTCTGAGAGCGCGTCTAACCTGCAATTTAGACACGGTTATACACGTGCCAGCTCTCCCAGATCTGATAAAAAATAATATATTTTTGCAATGATGAATATGACCAATCCCATGTTTGTGTTTATCAGTTTTCTTGTTTATGAGAAGCATTAGCACTTAAGTTTTATGCTCAATGTCTAAAGAAAGCTCTTTAAAAATGTAGGCAATATATGATTTTTTGTATGCAAACAAATTTGTCTTTTTCCTGTATTTTTTTGCAAATGTCGTATCCTGGTTCATCTAGCAATGACTCGGATTTGGATCGCATGAATGATACATTGGCCTCATTTGGCAGGGGGGTCAATGCATTTTTTGGAGGTTTTCTTAGTAGGGAAGACTTTATGGGAGAGATGACCAGACACCTTGACCGCTCTCCCACAACAGATGAGGTGTTCAACGTCATGTCTGGAACGCCTCTGACGTCTTTGCCTCACACTATTTTCCAAACTCCAATTGCAGGTACTCCATGTGCAGCACCTATATGTGCATCGGCTGAAGCACAAGAGTCAGCGGATGCACGTGCATCTGCAGAAGCACGTGCATCCAGTGAGGCAGAGGGTAGTCGACAGAGAGGGAGGAGGGAGAGTCGAGGGGGAGGACGAGGCTTGTGTGGGGGTTGCCTAGGAGGTGGTGAGCGATCACCCTCACTAGTAGATCATGTAGAGGAGCCAGTATGCAAGTAATATAGAGCTATGGATACTGGTGGCATCTTCCATGATGATGAAGGAAGGGATGTAATGGCGTACATGAGGAGCGTCGTGCATGCGACGTATAAAGATTGTTTCATCTACTTCAAAAATCAGAAAAGTGGCTTGTGGCAGGAGGTGTTGAGGGCAGTCCATAGGAGGTACCCAAATCCTGAGGGTCAGCGAATCTCGGATGATTGAGGACGCACAAAAGTGAGGGATTTGCTTTACAACAAAAGATCCCACCTCATGACACGCGCCAGGGACTCGCTACGGAGGTAGGAGGAGGGGCGTGGAGCCGATAGCCAACCACCTATGCGCCACCGTATAGAGTGGAAGAAAGCCAAGAAGAAAGCAGCAGAGAAAGTGAAGAGCCGCCAGCATGCAAAGGCGCGACGGATCCAAATGGAAACCATGGGATCATCGCATTACGGATCGGGCGGCAGAGAGTCGTGGGAGGCAGAGTTTGTAAGTATATTTTGATTTTTAGTTTTTTAAAATTTATATTTGTTTCAATTCTTTATATAATTTGTTCTAATACATTGTGTCTCATAATTGTTTGTATATATCATAATTGTTTTGCAGACTACTATCGTTGGTAGGATACCTACTCCTAGAGAGGTAGGTTACCATCGAGGCCATAACCGCGCAGCCACATGGCTTCACTTCTATGAGGAGGGTCTCATCACTGAGGACCAATACAATCGGGCTATGAGGATTCGACAGCATTTACATCCGCTCTCTGTTTTTTTTTTTTCCCAATACAACCGAGAAATTTAGACGCGCCGATAGACGTGCAAAACACAATCTAAAGAAAAAAAGCAAGAGGAGGTTTTTTTTTTCCAGTTCTATTTTGCGCGTCTATCCGCGCGTCTAAATCGCAGAAAATGCGCGTTTATAAGCGCGTCTACAATGCAGAGTACACGCGCTAGATAATTCAAATTAAAAAAAATAAACATCTTTTAAAAAATTGAGATTTTTTGTTTTTTGTTCGCCTCTATGGGTGCTTGTAAAAGTGCATCTATAAGCGTGTCTATATGCCCGTCTAACTGCCAAATAGACGCGCTAATAGATGCATAAAATAAATCAAATAAATAGCAATTTTGGTTTATTATACGCTTGTATTCACGCGTATATGTGTGCGTCTATCGCACGTCTATTTTTGCATGTAAATTCGTTCATACATGCGATTATAGACACGACACTGTAGACATGCAAATAGACGGGCAGATAGAAGCGCACATAAGATTTTCTCTATATTCCAAAATCGCATCCAAAAGTGCGTCTATGAGGCCTTTTTGTTGTAGTGTTCATGCGAAAATACATACCTGGAGGAGTGGGTTTCGTGTACTTCTTGTCGGCCCTGGGAGTGATCGGTGCCGTGCGTGAAGGAGTGGGAGTAGTAGATGTCTGCCCGCCACCGCTAGTGAAAGATGGTGTCGACTCCCTGGTGGCAGTGTGAGTGGGAGAGACTGCATCTGTATCCCCACAACAGGAGCTACCTCCTCCTCGACTACGTGACTCTGAAGCAAAGCGAGACCTGTGACTGCGTCTATTGGAGATCGAAGCATCGGACCGATCGTGCTGAGGTGGAACGGGAAAGCTATGCATCGGCTCTATCTCTGACCCGTGCTAGCTGCTCCAGTGAGAAACGCGCTAGCATCGCGTCAATGTCATCATCTGTAAAATCCCGATTCATCCTGTCGTTCGTGCCCAAATCCTAAACCTGCACATACAAGGAAAAATAAGTCAATTAGATAATGAATTGCAAGACATAATAAAACTAAGACTTAATTTGCAAGACTTCATTTTAAAATAATAAAAAAATTTAGATAATACAAAACACCATACTCCAAAAATATACAAACTGTCCTAACCGATTTGCAAAAAGTGGCATTGCTGTAGTGGGATGAACGTTTTGATTGAGTCACTTTTGTTTAGGGTTTCATAACCGATTAGTATGCACCGGGAGAGAGTTTGTAAGTATATTTTGATTTCTAGTTTTTTTAAATTTATATTTCTTTCAATTCTTTATATATTTTATTCTAATATATTGTGACTCATAATTATTTGTATATATCTAAATGTTTTGCAGACTACCATCGTTGGTAGGACACCTACTCCTAGAGAGGTAGGTTACCATCGAGACCATAACCGCGCAACGATATGGCTTCACTTCTATGAGGAGGGTCTCATCACTGAGGACCAATACAACCGGGCCATGAGGATTCGATAGCCAGAGGAGATATATTTTTCTTACTTTCCTATTAAAAGTATAGCAAATTATACCTTTTTCTCCACCTTGTCTATGTGAGCAACCCTGATCTTTTGTGTGTGTAGGCGAACCCAGATGTGGAGCATAACGAGAAGGGGGATAGCGACGCTAGTAGCCATGGTGGTACTAGCGAAGATGTTTCCTCTTCAGATTCGTAGAGGAGCACCATACCTCCTCATGAGGCCTTCTTTTCTTGTATATGTATGATATCTCTTTGAGCCTACTGCTTGCGGCCACACTTTAGGTCGCAAGCACTTAAACTTCCCTTGTAAATGCTTTTGATATATAATGAATACATGGACTTTTATTTTCAATTCTCGTGTCCGTAAGATACATTGTCTTTTTTCCAAATGCACAATCTGATGTATGGGACGCGCGTCTATAGTGCACACTACACGCATTTATACACGCGCTTCATAATTGAATTTTAAAAAAGAAATTAAATATCTTTTTTGTTTTCCGTTCACGTCTACCAGTGCTTGTAAAAGCGCGTCTACCAACATGTCTATATGCACATGTATATGTGTGTCTATTGCGTGTCTATTTGTGCGTGTAAATTCGTTGATACATGCAATTATAGACGCGAAATGGTAGACGTGCAAATAGACGGGCGGATATATACGCCCGTAAGAATTTCTGTATATTCAAAAATCGCGTCTAAATGAGCGTCTATGAGGCCTTTTTGTTGTAGTGAAAGTCGAGCGCATCTATCATTGCGTCTATAAGTGCATGCAAAAGTGCATGTAAATAGACGCGAATTTTGCATCTATATATCCGTGCAAATAGATGCCAATATAGACGTGCCAGCAGACACACAATTATTTAACCACCTAAAATTGGAATTCACATAATTAAAAAACCAAAGTTAATAATTATTTAACTACCTAAAATTGATTCTTGATCATGCGTGTGTGCGCATGATAAAAACCATAGAATTAAGAATACACATTGAATCATTGAATTAAAAAAATAGAGTTAATAATTAAATTTTCATTGCTCTATAATGAATGGCAGTTCCTCCAGTTGACAAGCCTGATATAAGTAATTAGTGGCAAGCAACAGAAACGTTACAATTAGTAGCAAGCATTGCAATATGTATATCGTAATTTCTCTACTTGAAGATGATAAAAAATACTTCCTTTTTATTATGGAAAATTCAATTTAGCTTTAAACTTGACTATTGATTCTTGAGTATGCACGTGTGCGCATGATAAAAACCATAGAATTAGGAATACACATTGAATCATTAAGCAAATTAAGTATGTTACAGTGAATGATCCATCTCATCTTCAATAAGATCAGTCCTTGCTAAACTATCTACTTCTAGGTCTATGTTACCAAGAGGTAACAAAACAAATAAGTCTATCCCACTATCAGATGTGTTGCTATATTGCTCAATAACTTCATCAATATCATCGACAATCACATTATTGTCTTCTTCTGCATTTCCTTGAACATCCTCGCGAGGTTCATCTTGTACTATATCATGCATATCATCCATTATGGTGTCATCATGCACATCATCATTAATTGTTGGATTGTCATCTGCTATCTCCATGTCGGTAATATTACCATATATTGGTTTTGAACGATTAGATATAGGGATGACATACCACTATTGGTTATTGTTTACCATTGGATGATACACAACCTGTATTTGAAAAACAAAAGAAAGAAACTTAAATACTTATTATATTGTGTATATGTATCACATGTATACATATACAAAAATTAGCCTTTGCATATATACATGCTCGCATTGTGGAGGTAGTACTAATGTGTCATTCTTGTTTTGGTGAAATTTTATAGAGTCAATGATTACAAAACCACTTGGATGACTTCTGATTGTGCAATGCTCACCATTTGTTACCACTTCTTTAAACCACTTCACATCCAGTACATATATAAAGAATCATCTGAAGTCAAGCTTTAGAATATCTTGGATCAAGCCACAATAACCTTCCATGGTACCATTGGTATCCTTGAAGTGAGCAAGGACACCACAATCTTGGGTATTTCTCTTTTCATCTATGCGTTGAGTTCGAAGATGTTTACCCTCACACCAAAGTGCATTGAATAATGTGCACTAGTAGTAAAAGATAAAAGATCAAACATGTCAATTATTTATATAAAATAAAACTTATAGAAACAAATTAATTGATAGTATGTCTCACCTTTGATAAGCAACCTCGTGCGTATTCCCACTCTTCTTGAGATATATTAATTTCCTTCTATTTTTCCATTCTCTCCATTTCCTCATGTAACCAATCTATATCAATATGACGTGGGAGCGCATTTAGATGATCTGGAAATGAGACATTACGTCCATATCTAGTGCGAAATTCTTGTCTTTCGCTTTTTCTTCTTGTCCTTGCTTCATTATATAGTGTCACCCATTTGCTCATTACATCACTATTGAGCACACAAAAACTATTTAACTTACGAAGTTCTTCTTTTGTTAGCACTTTACTCATTCCTTTTCCTTGAGGTACTATAGAGGTCATCCTCAAGTCTTCATCATCTTTCCATAGTTGTGGTTGAGAGAGATCCACTTCAGCAAGATATTCAGAGATATAAACAAGGGATGATAGCACTAACCAACCCTCTACCATGCTTCCCTCAAGCCATGCTTTTTGCCTCACAAAATCTTTCAAGGTTTTCATGAAGCACTCAAGAAAAACCATCCACCTTACATGAACTACCCCACAAAGTGCGATCTCATCAATCAAATGTATGAGCAAATGTAATTGAGTAGTCAAAATGGATCGAGGGAAAATTTCCTCCACCAAACAAACCACCTCAACAGATAATACTCGAGCATCTTGCAATGTGTTTGGATCAATTTCCTTCGAGCTCACGTATCTGTCAAGATGTATTTGAGAATTGTTTATTTTTGTGTAGAAATTCAAAGATATATAATGAGAAAATACAATATATACACACCTCACAAGCTCTCCCATCTTGTAAATGATATCACGTACATCTTTGGATACACAATGGGATATGCTAATAGGAAGTACGAAGTGAATGTAAACAATATTCATAGATCAAATGATTAGTTGAGGAAAAAGTCATCATACCCCAAAGTTTACACATAGTTACTCCACTAATTACTATATTCATGGTTAGAGATACCCTTACTTGAATCATTTTGTGCCAATCGTGGGACTTCAAACCAAATAGTTGCTCCACACCTCTTTTCTTTTTCTTTATGAAGGCTCCCTTGAGACATCTCATGATACATCCTGTGGGTGTTCGAAAGCTATATATTTGTTCCTTCATTATCTCTTCCTCGTTCTTTGACAACATCCAAGGTGCATGGGGTAGCTCAATCTTTCCTCTAGGTCCAATGTGTGGCCAAGCTCGTCTCATGCGACCAATGTTACGTAAATCCTTCCTTACATTAACTGAATCACGAGTCCCTTTCAAGTGATCCCATAATGTAGATACAACATTTTTGAATATGTGCATGGGGTCCAACAGGTGTTGATCTTGAGTTCAGTCCAGTACGGAAGACGAAAAAATATAGAGAACCTAACAAACAAACAATATATTATGTAAACAATTCATCATGCTAAATACTTTAAAGTCAATCGAGAGAAATGCACTTCCTACCGACTCATGTCGAGTGGAGGGTGGCTGTTAGCATTAATCCATCTCTCCTTCCAATCTCTAATGGTTAGAGATTGTGGAGTCATTCCATTAGTAGGGAGAACATATTTGGGATGGTCAATAGGAAGAAATCGATGATCATTGTCGTAGATAACCTTCTTTAAACGTGCCGGCCTAGAGGAAACTAGAGAGGGACCGCAAATAGGACATGCGTGATATCCTGATGTGGTTAAACCTGAAAAAACAAGTGAATTAATAGAATTCAATTTATTTAAGTCTTGAATTTCAAATATGGAGTTATATACATATACCTAAACAATCTCCGTATCCTGGAAAGTCCTGCATGGTCCACAACAATATGGCCTTCAATGTGAAATCTCTAGAGGATGTAGATGCACTTGTATCTTGCACCTCAATACCTTTCCATAACATTTCTAATTCTTCAATCAAAGGCTCTAAGTAAATGTCCATGTTTTTTACCTTGTGCTTTCCAGGAATCAGAAGGGACAATATTACATGTCCCTTTTTAATTGCCATGGATGGAGGAATATTATAGTTCACCAATACCACTGGCCATACACTGTATGATGTGCTTTTGATGCCAAATGGATTGATTCCATCCATACCTAAACCAAATCTCAAATTTCTTGGCTCTTCTTTGAAAACAGGCAACAAATTATCTATATGTTGCCATGCCAGTGTGTCTGCAGGGATCCTCCATTTTCCATCACTTGAACGATGACTAGCATGCCATGACATGAGCTTTCCAATAGACTTACACTTGAACATAAGTTTTACACGTGGAACAATCGGAGAATGTCGCAAAACCTTACGAGGCACATCCATTGACTTCATCTCCACTTCCTATCTTGATTCGCCACAAATAGAACACTCTCGTGCGAACTCATGAATCCCATGAAATAAGACACAATCATTGACACGTGCATGGATCTTGACATAATCGAGGCCTCCCAGAGATGTCAAGTAATGTTTTGCTTGCTCTCTCTTAGTTGGCAATCTGTTTCCTTTTGGAAGCATTTGTGATAATAACCTACATATATTTTTAAAAGTGAGTTAAAAAACCACGAACATATATTTCTATCTGATTTCAAAATAGAACAATTAATATTATGATTCATAAGCCAAACTAAATTGATACCTAATTCAATAACGCATCCAAGCTGACATTATCCCATCCATAAATTGTTTGTAAGTTAAGAATCTCAAGGGACGCACGAAGAACGGAGTATGTACAACCTTCATACAACGGAGTAGATGATGCTACATATAGTGGATCATCTGGCTTCGTAGAGTGACCTTCTCCTTGAACCGGTTGTGAAAATAGATGGTGTACGATGTTGTCCAAAATCTCATCCTCTACGACTTGATGGGGCATTTCATGAGGGCTACTATCATGGTCGTTAGTCTCTACTCTTCTTGAATACTCTGCCTCCTCGCGTCGACGTTTTGCAGCCTCTCGACGCCCGGGAGGGAGCATCTGAGGATGTGGCACCGCATCCTGCTCAACCACAAAAGGGAGTTTCATATATATTGATATATAATTCCCGTAACATAGACATGCAATCTTAGTGGTAAAGAAAAAACAATGAATACCAGTGATTTTTCTCGGTCCCATTCTCCATACAAGCTGAGGTGTGACATTGCAATTCGACGTGCTCGAAAAATACACCCTCGACAACAATCACACATGCATTTAATTTTTCGTCGTAGCCATGCATCTTGATTATGAAGACGCAATGTTTCATCCTCACTTGAGGATGTGCTCATTGACTCATCAGCATGCACCGCACTAGGTGATGATGACGACATGATTAAACCTAATTCATGACAACATCAAAATATTTTTCATTCATATGTTTACATAAAAACTTAAAGCTAGTGTATTAATTATTCTAAGATCTCAATTTTAAATACACAAAAATCATCATAAATACATTAAAACTTATGATAAGAATTCACTATCAAAACTTATCTTAAAAACAAAAAATTATGATAAAGCCTAAATGCACGTCTATATCCGTGTTTACATACGCATCTATATTAGCGTCTATTTCTGCATGTATGTTCGCCTCTATACTCCCGTCTACTTGAACAATAGATGCGCATATACACGCAAAAATAGACGCACACGTCAAAATTCAAACCATACTTAAATCATTTCTTTTCAAACTGTGCCTTTCCTTTCCTGCATTTTTTGCGGTTCTGAAGCTTGAGTTTAGCCGACATGCAGTCTCTTCATGCCTCACCTAGTCTCTTCATGCCTCACCTCCTCATGACTCACCTCTTCTTTCATTTCAAACATACAAGAAGGGAAAAAGGAAAGCCAAGGAGAGGAAGAAAGAGAGAACAAGAGAAAGGAGAACAAGAAGAAGCAGGAAGCAAGCAAGCAAGCATCAAGGGAGGGTAACTTACCAAGGAGAGGAAGAAGGAGAAGGAAGAAGCGCCACCACCCGCCACACCAAACACCCAAGGTGACTCTCTCTCTCTCTCTCTCTCTCTCTCTCTCTATTTCTCTCTTTCTCTCTCTGCTCTGTCTGTGTATTTAGGATTTCTGATTCCATTATGTATTGCATTTTGTAAATCATCAATGGCAGTTGTCGGGCTAAAATGAACCGACTGAGCGCGTCTACATTTCAGTGTAGACACATGTATAGACGCGAAAAAATGTTTCCTCTAATTGCGTTTGAGGGTGCGTCTTAGAGCACATGTGCTGGTCAATCTACACGTGATGATACAGACGCGTGCAGATTGACCTGGAATATGCGTCTGACAATGCGTCTATACTGCATCTCATATGCGAATATAGACGCCCTGAACAGAAGGTTGACTTTAGGAGCGCGTCTGAGAGCGCGTCTAACCTGCAATTTAGACGTGGTTATACACACGCCAACTCTCCCAGTTCTGATTAAAAAATATCTATTTTTGCAATGATGAATGTGACCAATCCCATGTTTGTGTTTATCAGTTTTCTTGTTTATGAGAAGCATTATCACTTAAGTTTTATGCTCAATGTCTAAAGAAAGCTCTTTGAAAATGTAGGTAATATATGATTTTTTGTATGCAAACAAATTTGTCTTTTTCCTGTGTTTTTCTTGTAGATGTCGTATCCTAGTTCATCTAGCAATGACCTGGATTTGGATCACATGAATGATACATTGGTCTCATTTGGCAGGGGGGTCAATGCATTTTTTGGAGGTTTTCCTAGTAGGGAAGACTTCATGGGAGAGATGACCAGACACCTTGGCCGCTCTCCCACAGCGGATGAGGTGTTCAGTGTCATGTCTGGAACGCCTCTCTAGAACACCTCTGACGTCTTTGCCTGGCACTACTTCCCAAACTCCACATGCAGGTACTCCACATGCAAGTACTCCATATGTAGATACTCCACGTGCAGCACCTGTACGTGCATCGGGTGAAGCACAACCATCTGCAGAAGCACGTACATCCAGCGAGGCAGAGGGTAGTCGACAGAGAGGGAGGAGGGAGAGTCGAGGGGGAGGACGAGGCTTATGTGGGGGTTGCCTAGGAGGTGGCGAGCGATCACCCTCACCAGTAGATCACGTAGAGGAGCTTGTACGCCAGTACTATAGAGTTACAGATGCTGGTGGCATCTTCCATGATGATGAAGGAAGGGATGTAATGGCGTACATGAGGAGTGTCATGCATGCGACGTATAAAGATTGTTTCATTGCCTTTCAAAAATCAGAAAAGCGGCTTGTGGCAGGAGGTGTTGAGGGCAGTCCATAGGAGGTACCCAAATCCTGAGGGTCAGCAATTCTCAGATGATTGGGGATGAACAAAAGTGAGGGATATGCTTCACAACAAAAGATCCCACCTAATGACATGTGCGAGGGACTCACTGCAGAGGCAGGAGGAGGGGCGTGGAGCCTATAGCCAACCACCTATGTGCCACCACATAGAGTGGAAGAAAGAAAAGAAGAAAGCAGCAGAGAAAGTGAAGAGTCACCAGCACGAGAATTGAAAATAAAATTCCATGTATTCATTATAGATTAAAAGCATTTACATGGAAAGTTTAAGTGCTTGCGACCTAAAGCATGGCCGCAAGCAGTAGGCTCAAAGATGGATCATACATATACAAGAAAACAAGGCCTCATGAGGAGGTATGGTGCTTCTATACGAATCTGAAGAAGAAACATCTTCGCTAGTACCACCATGGCTACTAGCGTCGCTATCCCCCTCCTCACTATGCTCCACATCTGGGTTCGCCTACACACACAAAAGATCAAGGTTGCTTACATAGACATGGTGGAGAAAAAGTTATAATTAGCTATACTTTTAATAGAAAAGTAAGAAAAACATACCTCCTCTGGCTGTCGAATCGTCATGGCCCAGTTTTATTGGTCCTCAGTGATGAGACCCTCCTCATAGAAGTGAAGCCATGTGGCTGTGCGGTTATGGCCTCGATGGTAACCTACCTCTCTAGTAGTAGGTATCCTACCAACGATAGTAGTTTGCAAAACAATTATGATATATACAAACAATTATGAGTCACAATATATTAGAACAAATTATATAAAGAATTGAAAGAAATATAAGTTTTAAAAAATTAGAAATCAAAATATACTTACAAACTCTGCCTCCCACGACTCTCTACTACCCAACCCATAATGCGACGATCCCATGGTTTCCATTTGGATCCGTCGCGCCTTTGCGTGCTGGCGACTATTCACTTTCTCTGCTACTTTCTTCTTGGCTTTCTTCCACTCTATGCGGTGGCACATAGGTGGTTGGCTATAGGCTCCACGCCCCTCCTCCTGCCTCCGCAGTGAGTCCCTGGTGCGTGTCATGAGGTGGGATCTTTTGTTGTGAAGCATATCCCTCACTTTTGTGCGTCCCAAATCATCTAAGAATCGCTGACCCTCAGGATTTCGGTACCTTCTATGGACTGCCCTCAACACCTCTTGCCACAAGCCGCTTTTAAGATTTTTGAAGGCAATGAAACAATCTTTATACGTTTCATGCACGACGCTCCTCATGTACGCCATTACATCCCTTCCTTTATCATCATGGAAGATGCCACCAGCATCTATAACTCTATCTTACTAGCGTACAAGCTCCTCTACGTGATCTACTGGTGAGGGTGATCGCTCGCCACCTCCTAGACAACCCCCACACAAGCCTCGTCCTCCCCCTCGACTCTCCCTCCTCCCTCTCTGTCGACTACCCTCTGCCTCGCTGGATGCACGTGCTTCTGCAGATGCTTGTGCTTCAACCGATGCACATACAGGTGCTACACATGGAGTACCTACATATGGAGTACTTGCATGTGAAGTATCTGCATGTGGAGTTTGGGAAGTAGTGCCAGTCAAAGACGTTAGAGGCATTCCAGACATGACACTGAACACCTCGTCCGCTCTGGGAGAGCGGCCAAGGTGTCTGGTCATCTCTCCCATAAAGTCTTCCCTACTAGGAAAACCTCCAAAAAATGCATTGACCCCCTGCCAAATGAGGCCAATGTATCATTCATGCGATCCAAATCTGGGTCATTGCTAGATGAACTAGGATACGACATCTGCAAAAAAAACACAGGAAAAAGACAAATTTGTTTGCATACAAAAAATCATATATTATCTACATTTTCAAAGAGCTTTCTTTAGACATTGAGCATAATACTTAAGTGCTAATGCTTCTCATAAACAAGAAAACTGATAAACACAAACATGGGATTGGTCACATTCATCATTGCAAAAATATATTGTTTTTTATCAGAGCTGGGAGAGCTAGCATGTGTATAACCGCGTCTAAATTGCAGGTTAGACACGCTCTCAGACGCACTCCTAAAGTCAACCTTCTATTCAGTGCATCTATATTCGCATCTAAGATGCAGTATAGACGCTGTCGAAGGGTTTTCGAAAGCAAAGTCGCGACCACAGAGGTTCTTGAGAAATTCCAAGATAGAAGATTAATCAAGTGAGAACAGGCTATGCAATAGTAAACTCCATACTTTTCATATTGAATGCAAAGATTGCTGATTTAACATGCATCTGTTCAATAAACTTGTTGTTCACAACTTGAAGAGCTACTGAATCCAGGCACCACCGGTTCCAGTAATCAAAGACCAGTTTCTGATCAACAGTTATTAACCCTGTGTGAGTTTAACATACTCTATGGCAATGCTTTATTGCTAGATTCTATGACTCTGCAGAAGGCTAGGTTTGTCTCTAGCAATCTCTCTAACACCAAAAGATACATATAAGATTTCCAGCAAGGGCTGCCATTGGCATGCTTCACTCGTGTTATACTCTTCACTGCTTTACAAAGAGCATAATACTTCAAAATCTAATTCTTTGTAATTATTGAGAAGTAATTCAATGTCCTCAACCTGCAAATCTCCAACTTTGGCATATAGGAAAGGGAATTCACTTGCAAGATGACCTGCTTTATTGGCTTCTAGTACTGCACTAGATCCATCAGTCTGCAACTTTACCAATCTGTTAACAAAGGTGATACTTCTCGGGGTGTGGTGAGCCTCTCTTGAGGCATCCAGTCTGACAAAACTCTTCACCCTAAGAGCTTGTGCAAAGAACATCCAAGCAAGTTTTGACAGATCCCTGTGCTTGAACCTCAAGAGCTAGTAGTTTTTCTGCTGTGGGAATTATCTTCTTCTTTGCATAGAGAGCCCTTGACTTATACTCGTAAGCCCCAGTCAATTTCACGCACTTGTATTACTTGCCTAATCAAGGTATATTTAGACATATCCATCTCTCTTGCGGTATAATTTTGATAGGGACTACTGGGAACGTCGGTTAAATCTTCAGACACAGAGGGTTGCCGTTGATGAAAGAAATGGTGCGATGAGTGGTATGATCAGTTGCTCCGGATCATGGGTCGGAAAATAAGCTTGGCAAGGACAAAGGCCTGGAGCTTGATGAATTCGAGGAATCTATTGCACAGGGTCTTTTTTATCTGGAGAACACCAACCCAGATCTTCGAAGTGATTTAAAGACCTGTTTATCAACTTAGCCAAGCAAGTTGACATTTCAGGCATGCGAAAAGCAGTTGTAATTCATGTGCCACGTAGGCTTCGTAAGGCATTTAGAAAGATTCATGCTCGATTGTTACACGAGCTAGAGAAGAAATTCAGTTGGAAGGATGTAGTTTTGATTGCCACAAGGCGCATAATGAGGCCTCCAAAGAAGGGGTCTGCCTTGACTCGTCCTCGTAACCGAACATTAACAGCAGTACATGAAGCCATTCTCCAAGATTTTTGTTTACTCAACTGAGATTGTTGGGAAATGAACTTTCTCTCTGCTTTTTCCTTTTTAATCTAATTAGTGCGTACCGGTCTTGAATATGCTCCACTCTTGCCAATAAAGCCTCCCCGTCCGGTTCAAAAAGAACTGCGATTCCCCCAAAACCCCCAAAGGCCAGAAGCCTCCCAGAAAGAGAGATGGGAATAGCACCCGTGCTCTTATTAGCCCAGAGAAGAAAGTTTAAAGCCATGAAAATCCCAAAAGCAATCCCAGGAAAAAAAAGCAAATCACGCGCCATGCTATTGATCTCCAGCGGCACTGCAACATACCCTGCAGCTATTCCAAGAATCAAATACAGCATAATTAACCCAGAAAGAAGCATTCCTCTTGAAGCAGGAGACATAAATCCAAATGCTGCAAAGAGGATCGTTACAATTGCCATTCCAACTTTGTAATCATTGAGAAGTGATTCAATATCCTCAACCTGCAAATCTCCAACTTCTGCATATAGGAAAGGGAATTCACTTGCAAGATGACCTGCTTTATTGGCTTCAAGTACTGCACTAGATCCATCAGTCTGCAACTTTACCAATCTGTTGACAAAGGTGATACTTCTCGGGGTGTGGCGAGCCTCTCTTGAGGCATCTAGTCTGACAGAACTCTTCACCCTCAGAGCTTGTGCAAAGAACATCAAAGCAAGTTTTGACAGAGCCCTGTGCTTGAACCTCAAGAGCTAGAAGTTTTTCTGTTGTGGGAATTATCTTCCTCTTTGCATAGAGAGCCCATGACTTATACTCGTAAGCCCCAGTCAGTTTTAGGAACTTGTATTACTTGCCTAATCAAGGTATCTTTAGACATATCCATCTCTCTTGCGGTATAATTTTGATAGGGACTAAGGGGAACATCGATTAGATTTTTAGACACAGAGGGCTGCCGTTGATGAAAGAAATGGTGCAATGAGTGGTATGATCAACTGCGGATCATGGGCCAAAAAGTAAGCTTGGAAAGGACAAAGGCCTGGAGCCTAATGAATTTGAGGAATCTGTTGCATAGGCTCTTTTTGATCTGGAGAACACCAACCCAGAGCTTCGAAGTGATTTTAAAGACATGTTTATCAACTTAGCCAAGCAAGTTGACATTTCGGGCATGCGAAAAGCAGTTGTAATTCATGTGCCATGTAGGCTTCGTAAGGCATTTAGAAAGATTCATGCTTGATTGTTACGCGAGCTAGAGAAGAAATTCAGTGGGAAGGATGTAGTTTTGATTGGCACAAGGCGCATAATGAGGCCTCCAAAGAAGGGGTCTGCCTTGACTCGTCCTCGTAACCGAACATTAACAGCAGTACATGAAGCCATTCTCCAAGATTTTTGTTTACTCAGCTGAGATTGTTGGGAAACGAACTTTCTCTCTGCTTTTTCCTTTTTAATCTGATTAGTGTGTACCGGTCTTGAATATGCTCCGCTCTTGCCAATAAAGCCTCCCCGTCCAGTCCCAAAAGAACTGTGAGTCCCCCAAAACCCCCAAAGGCCAGAAGCCTCCTAGAAAGAGAGATGGGAATAGCACCCATGCTCTTATTAGCCCAGAGAAGAAAGTTTAAAGCCATGAAAATCCCAAAAGCAATCCCAGGAAAAAAAAGCAAATCACGCGCCATGCTATTGATCTCCAGCCGCACTGCAACATACTCTGCAGCTATTCCAAGAATCAAATACAGCATAATCAACCCAGAAATAAGCAGTCATCTTGAAGCAGGAGACATAAATGCAAATGCTGCAAAGAGGATCGTTACAATTGCCATTCCAGTAATCTGAACCCCATCCCCAACCATGATACTCAGCAGCTCAGCATGTGGTGATAAGAAGCAAGTGCCTTGACAAATGGTCCATGTCAATTGCAATAAGCAATCAATGAATGGAGCTCGTTTTGCTGAAGAGGTTGCTTTCCCAGCATGATATATATATATATGACAGCCATTGTAAATCCACATTTCGTACATGCCAAGCTGCCACAGACAGAGAAGCTGCATGTGCCGGGCTAAACGGTCTGAACTGCTGTCTTGCCTTCCCAAATCCATTTGAGCTCATACACAAGCTGATCTCAGGATTATCAAAGCTAGTAAAGGGTTGTTTTGCAAGTATCATTGCTACATGTTAGCTGTTTCAGCCATCCAAACCAGATGAGGTTTGAACAACAGTAAAACAACTGATAGTTAGGATGTTGCAGAGTACCTCATATCTGTCGGAGTTTGGCTTCCCAGTTTCAGATTGGAAAAACTAGTTTCATATAGAATTGAACAAAAACTTATGTATAGAGTTAGAAAAATTGTGTAAACAATGTCAAAGCTTCCCAAAAATTTTGTGTCTGCTTGGAGCACCAATCACTGCTGTATAGTAAAACAGAGATTTCAGTAACAGCACATGTATAGTTGTCCTTGTATCGGAGTGTGTAGAAAGACAGATGAATGCTGATGCCCCTCAAGCCCACATTCTACATATCCTAAAATAAGTGTAGCCCATGAGACTGTATCTCGAGGTACCAATCTATCAAAAACTCCTTGTTCTTCTACAAGCATGTCACATTTAGCATACATGTCAACCAAGGCATTACGGATAAGTTCCTCTTGCACCAAACCCCTCTTCACTATATTACCGACGTAGAATAAAAGAGCAAACATAACGACTAAGTATGTACAAAGTATCAAATCCCACACACACAACTTTTTGGTGGATTCCACACCTCGGATGGGCAGCAGTACGATATCCACCCCCTCTAATCCTACGCATCCTCCGGATGGGCCAACTACCCATGATCATTATCATCAAGATTCACGAACAGATCAATCTCTTCATTGTGTATTTTCGGTATATCAACAAGATTATCTGTCATATCATCTGTCTCTTCTATTGGAGTTTCTTCTCGTTGCTCTTCTCTTGCAAATTCTTCCAATGCATAATCCTCATCATCTCTTTTCTTGAAAATCTTGATTCTTTTTCTTGCAATAGGCACTCTAAGCACTATCCCATCCAATTCTGTCAACTCATATGTTGCATTATCAAAGACATGTCTGACTATGTACGGTCCAAACCATCTTTTCACCATCTTCTAAAGTGTAGTATGCTGATTTTCAAGGCTGCTATCAAAGACTAATACCCAGTTTCCCTCTTCTATTGATCTAGGCCGCAAGCAATGCCTGCTGTCAAACTTGTCCTTATTTCTTAGTCTAGCAACCTTCAACCTGTTAACAGCTAGCTGAATATCCTCTAGTCTTCTCTCCAATTGCCGAATCCGAAGAGCTAAGAGCTCCTCTCTCGTCAAATCCTCCTGCCAAGGTAAAACTGACCAAGTCAAAGCACAAGTCTCAATCGGCATAACCGGTTTCTGACCATACATCAACTCTACAGGCATATATCCTGTGGTAACATTGTGAGTCGTACGATCAGCCCACAAAGAAAATGGTAGAAGTCTCGACCATTCTCCAATCCGTCCTCTACATGCTTTGGCTAATGCTTTCACTATCGGCGGATATCCTCTTTCACTCTTCCCATTTCCCTCTGGATTGTATGCTGTGGTTAGAGCCAACTTGAATCCTAGTTGAGAGAAAAGCTCCCTAGCTTCATCTGCATCCAATTCACCGTGATCTGCAGTGATCTTACCCACACATCCATACCTGCAGAAAATTTCTTCCAATAAGAACTTACACACTGCACTAGTGGTCTTCGTTCTCAAAGGTTTGCCCTCAACATGATTGGTAAGATCCTCTCTAGCCAAAACAATATATCTCATCTGCCATAGACCCATAGGCATAGTAACCAAGTCAACTACCCACTTATAATGAATGCATAGCGGATAGGTCGGATGAAGCTCATCTCGATGACGCACTACCGAATACATCTGGCAGTCTCTGCAAGTCTCTACAAAGTGAGAAACATCTCTATACATGCCTTTCCACCAATATTTCTCCTTGATTTTCTCATAAGTAGCCCACACTCCTCTATGACCAGCCCAAGGACTCTCATGAAACTCCCTCATCACCTGTAACTGTGTCTCTTTATCGCAGACAACCCGCAAGGGTAATCCACCTCTTTTCTTCGGATGCTTCCAAAGAAATCTGTCCTTGAGAAAATAACCATAGGCTTTTCTTCTGATCTTCTTGAACTCTTCATCTGTCCATTCATCTCTTTTGCTTAGTGTACTAAGGTACTTGCCAATCTGCAACCAATCTCCAACATAGAGTTCTTCTATGAACGCCACAATATCATAGACATAGCAAACATGATCAACCATAGCCGCTAAAATTTCTGCATCATCCTCTTCTGCAAGTAGTGTCTCCTCATCATCATATCTGGCTCTAGACAGTATATCTGCCACCACTAGATTATCCTTTCCTGCTATATGTTTAAATTCTGGATTTAATGACTTGATGTATGCAATCCATCTCAGCATAGCTATATCCGGAGTAGAGCAACTCGTAATCATACCTATCAATGGCAAGCAATCTGTCTCTACCACAACTGAGGCTCCAATAAAGTACTCCTTGTCACATTTGAGAGCCGTAACAATCCCCAGTAACTCCCTCTTGATTTGCGGATATCTCCTCTGTCTCTCGTTTAGGACTTTTGCCCCAAACCGAATAGCATACCTTTTTCCATCTGCATCATCTTGACCCACAGCCCAACCTATGCCAATTGGACTAGTGTCAACTGTCAATACAATAGGTCTTCCGCAATTATAAACCGCTTTCCTAAGAGTAGGAGCAATCTGCAACAACTTCTTCAATTTCCGCATGGCTCTAGTGTGGCTCTCATCCCAATAAAATTTCTACCCCTTTCGAAGCAGCTGATATAAACAATCTGTTATGTGTGCAAAATGGGGTATCCAAATCATATAAAACACACAAGCTCCAATGAATCTCCGTACCTCTGAAGTGGTAGAACAATACTCCGTAATCTTGCCTATAGCATCCACCTTCTCAGGTGAGGGTTTCCTGCCATAATACCCACACATATGTCCAACAATGACAACCTCATTTACTCCAAAAACAGATTTTTGCCTTGATAGTGTCAAGTTCACTTCTTCTAACCTGGCCAAAATCTTTTCACAAGCTGAAATATGATTAGCCACAAAATATCTGCATCTCTGCTCATTTAGACTCTCATTTTTCTCTTCTTCTGCACACCCCTTAATGGGCACATCATCCAAGAAAGGCATGGTAAGCTGAGGTATGTAATCACGAAGGACCTTATGCATGGCATTCATCATATGCGCAACAAAATTAGTGACACCTTGAGGCAAGGTACACATCCTGACAAGCCCAATAGGAGTTCTCATAGTGGTTATGTCCCTGCTTTCCAAAGCCAGCTGAAACTGATCATATCCCGAATACAAATCACCTAAAGAATAGATGGCACGTCCAGCAAATGCTTCTGCAAACTCATCCACAACTGTACCTATACCAACATTCCTGATAGTAACTTTGTTTACTGGCTGCATGTCCTGTATAAATCGGAGAGTACCATTCTTCTTTGGGACGGTAAACCACCTATTTGAGTATGGTACAGATGAAGGCTCTAGGATTCCCATCTTGATTTTCTCATTCAACAAGTACTTTGGCAGGTGTGCCTTAGGCACTGAAATAGGTCGAAGGTTCCATGGAATATGAGGAATAGTAAAGATCACCATAGGAGCAACAATATCTGGATTTACACATCCAATCTCGTGCGGGAAAAAAGAAAACCCCCTTCCATGTCGCTCAAGCATCTCCTAAAAGCATTGCTTCTCTGTGGGTAGCAAGAAATCACAATTTCAAATTTTTAATGCAGCAAGAGTCTCTGCTGAAAATTTATGGCCTATATGCTCTGGATTCCTCAAAATTGGTTGTTTGGCAGCCCTCTCTATTTGCTGATCACTGTCAGGTGGAAGCAATACAGCTACCGGCTTCACCTTCTTATCCACAGTCTTGTATTTCTGTCAACCCTGGCTTCATTATGATCCTCTGCATTACTCAAATCTTGTTGTAAATCAGTAATTCTGCACTCCAATGGCTGAATATCCTCAGCCCTCTGCTCTATGGACTGCATAGGAACGGCCCTAAACTCTGGATGCTGAAATATTTCAGCAGTAAACTTTGTTGGCTGAAAGTTTTCAGCCGTCTGTGTCTCTGTAAGCTGATCATAATCAGTCGAAAACTCTGTTTACTGAATTTCATGAGCACTCAATACTTTTTGCTGAGTCACCTCAGCCTCTGACTCTATTTGTGACACAAAATCTGCAATTTCATGAAACATGTCTAGGGATTGCACTAATACATTACTGTGACAACTCTGCATATCAGTTTTTAGCATATTTTCCATCTCTGTCATCGTATCTGCAAAAATCATACTATCATACATCCCATCTATATGCTCATCATCCTCTAAAATACCTGCATTTTTCAAAATTTTCTCCTTCTTGCATACGTACTGCCTGGCAGCTCTAGGCAAGTTAGACATCTTCTGATAACTCATCAAACTGTTTGCTGAAATTCCAACAAAACTGGAGGAGAAAACACTACTACCAGGAGGCGAGAACTCCAATCTCCTCTGCTCTGTACCACCGTCGTCTCACAAAACAACGGTACCTAATGAAAACCCAAATCCCTCACAGTGGGCAAAGGTGCATCTCTAAGAGTATCCCTGTTTCTAACATGGTTCACACACACAGTCATAAATTGAACTACTCTCATGCCATCTTTACTGCGAATCCGTGCATAAGCAGATCCATCATCCATTACTTTTGTTTCCATGCGCATCTCTGTAATGAATGGTTGTCCAAGAATTATGGGATAAGAGCATGAATCCTGCACAAAGAAATGGAACTCCTCCTCTACATCTCCAATAGAAACCTTGACACTAGGCAGGCAGCATACAAATCACCTGCAGTGTTGTTGGCGGCTCTCATACGCCACCCATGCTCTACATCCATAGGCCATCTATTACTTTCATAAACTCCACGAACTATGAGATTAATCTCTAAACCATGATCCACCAAAGCAACATAAGGCACCTGTTTCTCTCCAATTTTTACCATCATTTCTATAGTCGCCCTAACCCAATGACTCCGCGAAAAGTGACTACACGGTATCAAGATAGGCTCATCAGTTTCAGCATAATGCATAGGCTGAACTCTCTTCTCTATCTGTGGAAAAACAGAAGCATTCTCAACTATAACCTCATCCTCATCCTCATCCAACTCCCCAATCAAAACTCCCTGTGTATCAATAGTAGGCAATGCATGTGTTTTCCTCTTCAGGACCTCTTGGAACTGATCTTGAAACTCTCTTTTCGAGATGCCCAAAGCCTCAAAAATAGTAAAAGTCACCTCACTGTCAAGTATCTTGTCATTAAAGATTTTCTTCGTGTCCGTAGATGTCTCAATATCGCACATCAATCTAAACCCTAGCTGCTTTCTCTCTCTAGGGTCTTGCCTCTTTTCTTTCTTTTGAGCATCTTCCATCTGTCGTTCTGGCCCTGGTCTCAAAGACGGTCCTGCAATAAGTGGAGTAACAAACTCACCCCCTCTAGTATTTTTAGCTGCATTTGGATTTTCTTCATCCCTCTTACGCTTCTCCTCAACAAGTACATCTGCTCCCTAAGACTTAGCCAAGTAGGCATAAATAGTGTACCTGTCACAGGCGAATCCCAACCTATCTCAAATCTTATGCTAGAGCCTGCACTAGTCAAACCAGTTTACTGAATTTTTCCCTTTTTTGCCGTCTCCATAGCATAAGTCCATAATGCTGACTGATTCTCTGATCCTTTCTCAATCTAGATTCCATATACAGAAGCATCTCCTCTAACTGCCACATAAGATGTACGCGCAGCCATGTCATCCATTAATTTCTTCATTCCGCCTTTCCCAAAATTGGTAGCAAGCGGAGCTCCTGTTTTAGTCAACCAGATCTTACCATCTTGTCCCCAAAATACCAAATTCTTCCTCCTTGCATCCTGAAAAGATTCACAATCCCTGCAATGCTAATGGTCCGTACTATCACACCAAATACATCTTCCATCTCTCCTAGGTGCACTAGGAGCACTCCTAGGTGCAGTAGGAGCACTAGAAGAAATAGTAGGCGCAGTCGAAGCAAACTACTCTTTCAATTTTTCCACCAATTCTGCTTTAACTAACTCCAGTGTCAAATCCGTTATGCCTTTGATTATGTCATCAAGAGAGGAAGGCACCGACGGAGCGGATGGTTTTGGAGCAGAAGGAGCCGGCATCGGTCTTAGAACATGAGGAACAAGAGGAGTAGAAACGGTACGCACTGGCATAGGCCAAGAAACTGGCTGAGGAAGAGAAGAAATAACAGGGATAGAAGCAGGCATAGGAGCAAAAGACGGCGTCGGTGTCATAGATCCATTCTGTAGGCGGGTCTTTAATTTCCTCCTCTTGGTCAAAGTCGAGACTGCATCCTGGGCATCTTGCCAATCCATTTTAAGACCCATAGGCTTCGTGCGATCCTCAAGAAGCTCTCCTAATTCTTCCTGAAGAGCAGGATCTGCAGCTTGCAAGAAAAGCTCAACTTTCTCAACATCCAATGCTCTTTGTTCAATGGCATCAAGTTGACTATACCTCTCTTCAAATTCTCGTATCAACTCTGAAGCAGCTAGACCTTTGTTTGGCATGTAGACCCACTCTCGGAATGACCGCCGTGTAGCCATCCCAAAGTCCTCAAGGAAATACTCTTCTTTCAGGGCCTTCTTAAAATCTTGCCAATGCGAATTTTGAATAAAAAGATCAGTCACTTTTGCCCTCAAGGCGGGTGTAAGAAGACGAAGGAAATACTTACTCATAAGTCCAGCTAGTACTCCAAAAGATCTCATCTTGATCTCATATGTCTTCAAATAAGCTGAAACATTATGGCCATCAAATAGCTTCTTTTCATTCTCAACTGCTTCAATCGCCTTAGTCACGCTGATTGCATTCTCCTGCTCCGAATATAGTTGCCTTTGCTGAGACAACTGTTGTTGATGCAATTGCTGCTGCTGCTGCATATACAATTGTGTCTGCTGATTTTGAAGCTACATATACATAGACATATTCTGCAAAATCTGCTTTAAATCATCCGTTGAAGTACTTGAAGTAGCAGTCAATGATGGAGCTGAAGTAGAGGACAAAGCAGGAATCGTAGAAGAGGCTGAAATGGATGCTGAAGTATCTCCCATCCTGAAATTTATGCGACGCTTTCACGTCGAGTTCACCAAAGATGTCAAAGGGTTTTCGAAAGCAAAGTCACGACCACACAGGTTCTTGAGAAATTCCAAGATAGAAGATTAATCAAGTGAGAACAGGCTATGCAATAGTAAACTCCAGACTCTTCATATTGAATGCAAAGATTGCTGATTTAACATGCATCTGTTCAATAAACTTGTTGTTCACAGCCTGAAGAGCTATTGAATCCAAGCACCACCGTTCCAGTAATCAAAGACCAGTTTCTGATCAGCAGTTATTAGACCCTGCGTGAGTTTAACATACTCTATGGCAATGCTTTATTGCTGGATTCTATGACTATGCAGAAGGCTAGGTTTGTCTCTAACAAGCTCTCTAACACCAAAAGATACATATAAGATTTCCAGCAAGGGTTGCCACTGGCATGCTTCACTCGTGTTATACTCTTCACTACTTTACAAAGAGCATAATACTTCAAAATCTAATTCTTTGTAATCATTGAGAAGTGATTCAATGTCCTCAACCTGCAAATCTCCAACTTTGGCATATAGGAAAGGGAATTCACTTGCAAGATGACCTGCTTTATTGGCTTCTAGTACAGCACTAGATCCATTAGTTTGAAACTTTACCAATCTGTTGACAAAGGTGATACTTCTCGGGGTGTGGCGAGCCTCTCTTGAGGCATCTAGTCTGACAGAACTCTTCACCCTCAGAGCTTGTGCAAAGAACATCCAAGCAAGTTTTGACAGATCCCTGTGCTTGAACCTCAAGAGCTAGCAGTTTTTCTGTTGTGGGAATTATCTTCCTCTTTGCATAGAGAGCCCATGACTTATACTCGTAAGCCCCAGTCAGTTTCACGAACTTGTATTACTTGCCTAATCAAGGTATCTTTAGACATATCCATCTCTCTTGCGGTATAATTTTGATAGGGACTAAGGGGAACATCGGTTAGATTTTCAGACACAGAGGGTTGCCGTTGATGAAAGAAATGGTGCGATGAGTGGTATGATCAACTGCGGATCATGGGCCAAAAAATAAGCTTGGAAAGGACAAAGGCCTGGAGCTTGATGAATTCGAGGAGTCTGTTGCACAGGCTCTTTTTGATCTGGAGAACACCAACCCAAAGCTTCAAAGTGATTTGAAAGACCTGTTTATCAACTTAGACAAGCAAGTTGACATTTCGGGCATGCGAAAAGCAGTTGTAATTCATGTGCCATGTAGGCTTCGTAAGGCATTTAGAAAGATTCATGCTCGATTGTTACGCGAGCTAGAGAAGAAATTCAGTGGGAAGGATGTAGTTTTGATTGGCACAAGGCGCATAATGAGGCCTCCAAATAAGGGGTCTGCCTTGACTCGTCCTCGTAACCGAACATTAACAGCAGTACATGAAGCCATTCTCCAAGATTTTTGTTTACTCAGCTGAGATTGTTGGGAAACGAACTTTCTCTCTGCTTTTTCCTTTTTAATCTGATTAGTGCGTATCGGTTTTGAATATGCTCCGCTCTTGCCAATAAAGCCTCCCCGTCCGGTCCCAAAAGAACTGTGAGTCCCCCAAAACCCCCAAAGGCCAGAAGCCTCCCAGAAAGAGAGATGGGAATAGCACCCGTGCTCTTATTAGCCCAGAGAAGAAAGTTTAAAGCCATGAAAATCCCAAAAGCAATCCCAGGAAAAAAAAGCAAATCACGCGCCATGCTATTGATCTCCAGCGGCACTGCAACATACCCTGTAGCTATTCCAAGAATCAAATACAGCATAATCAACCGAGAAAGAAGCATTCCTCTTGAAGCAGGAGACATAAATCCAAATGCTACAAAGAGGATCGTTACAACTGCCATTCCAGTAATCTGAACCCCATCCCCAACCATGATACTCAGCAGCTCATGTGGTGATAAGAAGGAAGTGCCTTGACAAATGGTCCATGTCAATTGCAATAAGCAATCAATGAATGGAGCTCATTTTGCTGAAGAGGTTGCTTTCCCAGCATGATATATATATATATGACAGCCATTGTGAATCCACATTTCGTACATGCCAAGCTGCCACATACAGAGAAGCTACATGTGCCAGGCTAAACGGTTTGAACTGTTGTCTTGCCTTCCCAAATCCATTTGAGCTCATACACAAGCTGATCTCAGGATTATCAAAGCTAGTAAAGGGTTGTTTTGCAAGTATCATTGCTACATGTTAGCTGTTTCAGCCATCCAAACCAGATGAGGTTTGAACAACAGTAAAACAATTGACAGTTAGGATGCTGCAGAGTACCTCATATCTGTCGGAGTTTGGCTTCCCAGTTTCAGATTGGAAAAACTAGTTTCATATAGAATTGAACAAAAACTTATGTATAGAGTTAGAAAAATTGTGTAAACAATGTCAAAGCTTCCCAAAAATTTTGTGTCTGCTTGGAGCACCAATCACTGCTGTATAGTAAAACAGAGATTTCAGTAACAGCACATGTATAGTTGTCCTTGTATCGGAGTGTGTAGAAAGACAGATGAATGCTGATGCCCCTCAAGCCCACATTCTACATATCCTAAAATAAGTGTAGCCCATGAGACTGCATCTCGAGTTACCAATCTATCAAAAACTCCATGTTCTTCTACAAGCATGTCACATTTAGCGTACATGTCAACCAGAGCATTACGGATAAGTTCCTCTTGCACCAAACCCCTCTTCACTATATTACCCACGTAGAATAAAAGAGCAAACATAACGACTAAGTATGTACAAAGTATCAAATCCCACACACACAACTTTTTGGTGGATTCCACACCTCGGATGCGTAGCAGTATGACAACGCCCTGTCAGACGCATATTCCAGGTCAATCTGCGCGTGCGTGTATCATCACGTGTATGTTGACCTGCACACACACTCTAAGACGCGCCCTCAGACGCAATGAGAGAAACATTTTTTCGCGTCTATACCTGCATCTACACTAAAATGTAGACGCGCTAGCAGACTCGCCCAGTCGGCTAATTTTAGTCCGACGACTGCCATTGATGATTTACAAAATGCAATACATAATGGAATCGGAAATCCTAATACACAGACAGAGCAGAGAGAGAAAAAAACAAGGAGAGAGAGAGAGAGAGAGAGAGAGAGAGAGAGAGAGAGAGAGAGAGAGACTCACCTTGGGTGTTTGGTGTGGCGGGTGGTAGCACTTCTTCCTTCTCCTTCTTCCTCTCCTTGGTAAGTTACCCTCCCTTGATGGTTGCTCACTTGCTTGCTACTTCTTCTTGTTCTACTCTCTCTTGTTCTCTCTTTCTTCCTCTCCTTGGCTTTCCTTTTTCCCTTCTTGTGTGTTTGAAATGAAAGAAGAGGTGAGTCATGAGGAGGTGAGGCATGAAGAGACTACATGTCTGCTAAACTCAAGCTTCAAAACCGCAAAAAATGTAAGAAAGAAAAGGCGCAGTTTGAAAAAAAAGATTTAAGCATTAGGAGAAATATGGACTCTCTTTTTTGCCCCTTAAGGAGTGAATAAACAAATATAGGCCTAACCAATGAGAGAGCTGGGATTCCAGATTCATGTAACATGAATCTTCTAGCCATATCTTGGACCAAATCTTCCCTTAGCAATAAAATAAGGGAAAATGTCGGGACTACAATGCTGTCACTTCTTGGAAGTTTGTGCCTCGAATTTTCATTTTCTTATTTTTTATGTTTGACTTTTCTTTTCTCCCCTTTTCAGTTTCCCCCTCTTTCTTAGGCGGAACTCAAATTTGTCATATCTCTTTCCCCGCTTCTTCTTTCCTGATGAAATTTTACAGCCTCACTGTTGCTTGCCCTGTGTGTAACCCTGTAAAATTTCATTTGCTTTGCACAAGCACAGAGAGAGTTTCATGTGTTTTATGAGAGCAGAGTTTGTTTTACCAAAGCCCTAAGATTCTCTTCACAAAACTCTACAGGTATATTTTTCTCTTCCATAGATGTTCTATGATAAAGTTTTATCTCGTTTGGAGAAAACCTATGCAAGTTATGTGCATTCTCTGACATGTAATTTCTTTTTTTTTAATGCTCTAGGAGTCTCTTACAGTCAAGAATAGTGATATTTTGAACACTCAACTTCTTCTTCAACATCTTAGGGTTTCTCTGTAAACAAAGTTACAAGTATATTGTCTTGTTTTTTTGTTGCTCCACTGTTAAATTTTATCTCGTTTAGACAAAATGTATACAAGTTACATGCATACTAAGCTTTCCTTTGTTTTTTTACTCCAAGAATCTCCGAGGGTGAAGAACAATGATTTATTAAGAACTCAACTTCTACAACATCTTTGGGATTTTTTGTAGAGAAAGCCACAGGTATATTGCCATTTTTTACTGCTGTTCCATGGTTAAATTTCAACGCATTTGGACAAAGCCTATATAAGTTATATGTATGCGTTGACCCAAGATTTATTTTGTTTTTGTACTGCGTGAATCTGTCAGTGAAAGAACAATGGTCTTGCTATAAGTCAACTTCTTGTTCAACATATCTAGGGATCTTTGTGAAAGAAATTACAGGTACAATGTTTCTTTTTTAAATTGATCCATTTAAATTTAATTTCATTTGGAGAGAACATTTGCAAATTATACACATGTTGATAGGTAACTTTGTATTTGGTTGTTACAGATGTCTTCACGGAGGAAAAATATCAGTAGCATACTTGCAGTGGAGGTCTTCAACAGGAAAGATAATGGTGGTAATTGGATTTGTGATAAGTATTATAAGTTGGATTGGATTTTGATGCACCCAAGTACTCGAGGGAGTTTCAAGGTCAACCACAAGGATGTTGCAAACCCTAGCAAACATTGGAAAGGTAGAATTCTAGAGTTCAGAAAAGTGTTTAATGGCACAAGTGCAATAACAGAAGTGTTGATTCAACATGTTTATACGCATAAACAAATCTATGTACACGACGAGAACAACATTGCAAATTATAAACAAAACAGTAAGTTGTTAAATTTTATCATTGATTATTCTTTTGTATCAGAGTTGTTTTAAAAAATCTTTGCAGTATTCTAATTCAGTCTTGTTTGATTGACAGCTCTATATCCATCGACTTTGCATGAATGGCAGAATGTGGAATGTTTAAGCGGCAAGATACATGTTTGGCATGAAGAGATAGGTTCTTTGATCTATGATAATACCTCTGCAAGTCAACTTGCCACTCAAAATATCTTTTTTTATAATTCATTGTATGTGGTAGAAAGCCAGAGATTGCAGCATGTCCCATTACCGCCACTGACTAGTGGTGAATGGTTCATTGGTAGCTTGGAGTTGTCAGGAGCTTGCAAGTCGAAGATAAAATCTGACATCAATAGTGCTATGAAACCCACCACAGGCTCCAAAGATGTGCATCTTAGTTGGTTTATTCCATTCTCATTTTTTGCACATTTGTTTGGTTCATGTGATGTTTTGAAGAAAACAAAGATTACTTATCAATGCAAGTGTCCATCCGAGGAATGGATGAGTCAGCTATTGGGTGAGTCTTGGCAAGTCAAAAGAACACATTTTGATGAGACGATTGAGTGCAGGGTCAACCAATCTGATATTACATTCAGGTAAAACTTTTTTACTACTTTGCATACCTTGATTTAATTGACATAGGTCTCGCTTAGATGAATTGTTATGTCAGTCGCATTCACTTACCATTATTTTTGTTTTTATTACAGGTATTTCATTGCTAGACAAACTTTGTGCGTTCGCTTTCGATATAGAAGATGGCGACTTTTTCGAGGGGAGTGGATCAGTTTGGATCAAGATATCCGAGATGACACACATACAGCGCTCGTAGATGTGGTAATCTTGTGGAGTGGTCATAATCCTTTCGTAGTCAACGCAGAGAGTCATTGGCCCATTTATTTTCTGAGACAAGAAATCCAATTAATGTCCAGTGAGCCCCTCTACAACTTCTATTTCAAGTTAGATAATAGAAAAGTCAGGACTCGTAGTGAGCAATCCATGACATGTAAACAATGTGCTTCTCCACATATCCTTGAGATAGTGGAATCCTTGTAAAAAAACTTTATAAAGAGCGAATACATACATTTTTTGAACTTCTGAGTACTTTAAATTTTAGTTTACTGTGATCCAAGCGTGTGATAATACATACTGTAATTACTCAATCGTGCAGTTAAAAATCATAATTAAATTGCAAGTTAGAGGTTTATAATCTATAGAATATTGTCTTTGCACAATGATATATTGTAGCGCATCTCTACTACTCGTTTCTTAAATTTTAATATTAAATTGGATCCAAAGTGAATTTCAAGGCCTTTTAGATTTATTTTCTTGAAAAAATTATATATTTTCTCTCGTTAGACTTGAATATACTCAGCGACCCAAACATATTCGAGGATATAATAATGTAGAACGAAGCGTTTGTTTGTATGAGTAATTTTAACAGTGACTTTAAAGTACTGAAATAAAGAAACTAAGGTAAGAGTTTTAATTTGAAACTTTAGAGTTAATAACTTTATAAAGAACCTTTATTTAAAACCCTAGACACATAAAAGCTATAACTCCAAACTCATTTTCACTTTCATTCTCCACTTCCCTACACTTGTGCTCTCCTTCCTTCTCTCTTTGTGTGCCATGGCTACCACTCCCGCCTTCGCCGCATGGATCACCTCCACATGCTACGCGCACATAAGGGACCAGATATACCCTAGGTTTTGCATGACCTTGAGTCTAGAGAGCTCGCTTTCCACTGTAGACCCTGACTCTAGTATACTAGCATCGTTTTGTGATGCAGTGAACCCTCTCACTTGCTCTATTCCCGACTCCACTCTCAGGTGGGTTCCCATGGATTTTTTGTATAGTTTACGTGCCGGATCCAGCCATGCAAAGGTGATAAGTCAAGCCCTGGTGCATGTGGGGCAACATCTCCGCGCTAGAGCAGTGCCCACCTCGTCACAGGACCACATCGCGATGGATCTCATTGAGAGGGATGCCGCCTTTGCCATATATGTTATGTGCACTGAGGTGCAAGAGGACAGTGACGAGGACATCGACACACCCTCTCGGCCACTACTAGAGTACTTTGAGAGGGAGCCTGAGGAGATCACTCTCGATCTGAGTGTTGAGGCAGCACAGAGCTTGGCCATTGTGCACCCACCTCCCTGCCCTGATGAGATGCCCACGAGCGAAGAGTCACCCCTCTCTTCTCTCCATGCTATCACCATCGAGGGGATGGAATATCTACTCATGCAGGATATGCTAGAGTTGTTGGAGCTTAGGGAAGAAGAACTATACTGTATCATGGTGTGTGATGCATCTAGTGATTTCATAGATTTTGATTTACAGGATGCCCCACCACATGTTGATGAGGTGGCTCTTTATGATGGCATGAGCATCGATGACATCTCTGCCATTGTGAGCATCCAGGAGCAGATTGAGGATGCGGCGCCACAGTACTAGATCTCTGATGAGGAGTTCGAGCGGTTGCAGGAAAGCCTTTTTGGTCCTTGACCCCACTATGCAGTGCCTACCCAGGAGAGAGACGAGGGCGGCCCAGTGGCAGGAGCAGACCTGGATACTCCATTACAGCGGCAGATAGATGATGCAGAGAAGGTAATGTTCTCAGTTTCCTATGAAACTTAACCAGTAGGGCCTCTAGGGCATTGGGAGCGCACACATGTGTTTTTGTCGGGATCGGGCCCCCAGATGTGCCCTGGCCGGAGGCTCGTGTGTGGGGGCCTGAATCTGCAGCACACCCCCAGATGCGAGCCTCCAGCCAGGGCACATCTGGGGGCCCGATCCCGACAAAACACATGTGTGCCCTAGAGGCCCAACTGGTTAAGTTTCATATAAATATGATTTATATATCTTTAGCACACTCCATGCATAGTGAGTCTAATACTGAACTTGTGTGTTGCAGGAGATTGTCTATATAGATGAGTTTTCATCTAGGCAGGGTGGCCGATCTGGTAGCCAAGGAAGGGTGCAAGACTTAGCATTGAAGGAGTATGTGGGCAGCTTGTCAACGACATTATTGTATTTCATAAGACATGCTCCCCTGCTTTTGCCGAGAACTTCTTGAAGTTGAGGGCACTAACAAAGGCTGGGCCCTTCAAGATCATCCCAACCAACTCCACCCTGGAGAAAGTAGTGTTGCTTTGACATTCGAAGCTACTCTACTTATTCACGAGTACTAGGTCTAGCCCACTTTTCTCCATGGTGGCCCGTGGCATGGTTGCCGGTGTTGAAGACCCCACTGTCATTAGACAGAAACTATTGGGGCAAAATGTATTGTTGCCTATAATCAAGAATAGCTCTAACCATGGGGAGCCTAGCTCGAAGAAGCCTAGGAGAGAATAGATGTACTTATTGCCTACTGATATCGCATCATTGATGTACTGCACTTTGTAATATTCTCTTCAAGTAATGAAAACCGACGTTTGTTGGATTCGCGTGCAATGTAGTTTGTGATACGTGTCATTTACTGTTGTTTTTTACTTGAATGTTACATTTATTTGTCGAATTTATACGTAACACGATTCGTACCCTAAATTTAATATACAGTGCTTTATCGAATTCGTGCGCAACATGTATTTGTTCGAACACATGTAACGATAACTCAATGAGGTAAATAAAATAAATATCAAGCGACTAAACAAAAATAAGACGCGCCAAAAACTTTGTATTTGTATTAATAACAATTTTACATGGGGTCCATTACAACCAAGGCTTTACAAAATGTCTTCAGAAGCTACATTCCATGTGCTTTTGAGTTGTATACCTCTATCCTTACTGACCTCCACGAGGACTATCTTTCCATCGCCGAAAGAACCTGACTATCCGCAGATCCCTGTCGGTGACGGTGACCCTCCTTGCATGCACCGCTGCATAGACTAAGTCTCCAAATAAGTCGATGAGGTAGGCTTCAACAGCTTCTTGTAGTGCGAGGAGGGCTTGGGCAGTCCAGCAATCCAGTTGTTTCGCGCGTGATGTATCTGGAAACTAGAACCTGTTGTTCCTGATCAGTATGCCCTCCATGATCTCCCGCACCAACTTTTGGAATGGAGCCTTCGGTATCAGGAGGTGAGTGGTCTTCTGGTAGTGGCGGATCTCGCGAAGAGCCACTGTGCCTGGCTTCCATCGATGCTTGTGATGTTGGCGTGGTGGTGGTGGTGGTAGAGCTAGAGGACATGGCTACCGTATGGAATTTCCAAGGGGGTATCTCCAGGCCGCTTACTTGGTGTGTACCATGTCTTCTAGGAGAGAGAACTCAGAACTCAAAAGTGAAATGTGTAAAATGAGGTGAAACTTTAAACTTATAGCCAAACTTTTCAAAACCCTAAAATTTTAATTAATGAATCCACGCTTTGGAAAAATATCACCAGTGCTCCGATTCACATGAAATTTTACCTGTAGACTCCTCAAGGACACATCAACCACCCAAAAAAAATTTGGCCCCAATAGAAGCCTCTGGATCACCTCTCCGGAGGCTCGCGTCTGGGGCCCTGAATCCCCAGATTCAGGGCCCCAGACACGAGTCTCCGGACAGGTGATCCAGAGGCTTCTGATGGGGCCAAATTTTTAATATAAATGAGTTTTTCTAATGCCCAACATGAGGGTGAAGTTTCACCAGATTCCGATTTATAAATTTGACAGTTCAATCTTTTTTTGAAAATGCGTTAACTGCATTATAATGCACTGATAATGTATTGTCAACCTCGCAACTGTAGATTAAATGTACTGATAATGAGTGTGTGCAACTGCAGATTAAATGTATTGTCAACCTCGCAACGCGAAACATTGGAAACTTAAAAATTGACAAAAAATAAATCATGGGTAAAATGGAATATTGCATATCGGATATACTATTGCCAAACCACTAAATATAGTAAGGATATAGTGCATCGGCCCATGTACAACCGATCACCGACGTGTACGTGGTTGCACATTGAATTTATCCTCAACAAAACTACTTACAAAATTGGAAACTTGAAAATTTACACAATGCGAAACATGGTCAAAATAGAATATCACATATTGGATTTAGCAGTGCGAAACTATGAAATACACGATAGATAGTGCATCGCACCAAGTACAACTAGATCTAGGGAAAATTTAGCTCCATTTTTCAGGCCACTGCTATCAAATACTTGAAGGTCTACTGGAAAGATAACCCAAAACTAAGCTCCTTACAATCTACAACCAAACCTGAGCTAAAAACGTAGATCCAATTACAAGGTAGCTTCTCAAAGCATATTGTTGACATTAAGATTAAATGCATCCTTGTTATTGCGGATCCTGCGAACAAGAACTAGATCTATGGGCTTAATAGTGATACGTCGGGCATGAATGGCTAAAAGTTGACCATCACTCATTAGATCAATCAAGTAGCTTTCAGCTGCTTCTTGGAGAGCAAGCAAGGCTTGGCTTGACCATCGCCCCACATTCCTTGCCTGGTTCCTCGAAAAGAACTTGTGATGATGCCGTGACTATAGATCTTGCAGTATTTCTCGCACCAACCTGGAGAATGGTGCCTTAGGAATAATCAAGTCGGCACTCTTCTGGAATTTCCTTATCTCACGTAGTGCAGCTGTGCTTGGTCTCCATCTTCGCTTTTTATGTGTTGGAGGGCGTGTATTACGAGCTGGAGCAATAGTGGGAGGTGGAGCAACTGGAGCATGTGGACCACCATTTCTGGACAATGGCGAACCATCATTATCAACCACACTAGGGCCACCATTGTTGGCCACAGTAGCGCCACCATTATTGGCTGCAGTAGGGCCACCGTTATCGGTCTCACCAGGGAATCTTTGTCACTCACAGTACGCTCACTAGATTCAAAAGAGTGTTGAGCTCTTGCTCTCGCAGGCACCTTTTTGATAGGAAGCTTGGAACGTGCCATGGCTGTGATGATGAAGGATAGAAAGGTGGAGGGTAGAGTGGAGAGCAATGGGAAAAAATGAAAGGAGAGATGACTTAAATATGAAACTTTCAAACTTACTGTGGTGTAAATGAATTTTAAATTTATCATTTCATTTCATTTCATTTCTCCACCCCATCCCTACCTCTCTCTATCTCGTGACACCCCCCTCATGCCCCCCCTCTCTCTCTAGGCCAGTGAATGTTCCAATGTTTGGAATTTTCATATCTTTGTCTTAGGATTTCAAAATCGACTTTTCGTAATTAAAAAACAAAGTTCGAAATCGACTTTGGAAAACATAGTGACAAACCTTTGAAATTTTAAAGAAAATTTATAAGACATCTCATGTTAGAGATATGAGTATTGATGTGTCATATCCTTGGGACTTGTGCTCTCTTGTGGACTCTAAATGCATCAAAATTATTATCTTTATCTAGGTCTCCATTTTTTGCCATCTCTCTCTTGGGTTGCCAACCATTCTGCGTGCCGTTGTCTAGCTGTGCTGTTTTCATATCTTGCTTTTCTCACTTCATATATTGCCCTACTTATAGATTCTGCTTGAAATGTTTTGGACTTCTTTTCTTTTTCCTCGTATCGTATCTCTAGTCTCCTATACCACCATTGGAATAATTGCCTCATAGAATTGGAATCATTGATGCCACCTCCATGATCAGTTGCCTTTTGAAAAGCACAGCGAGCTTGCCAGTGAGATCTTTCCATGCCTTGAGTTGACCATATTGCCAAACTTGATCTGCAAAGTATGGACCATGTGCTTCAAGTATATGCTACACAAGAAAAGAGATTAGAAACACAAAGTAATTCGAAATGATGATTTTTTTTTGCAATGGTGATAATACTGACCATGTAGTGTGTTATGTTATTTGTAGTCCATGCCTCCTCCATGGACTTATGAAATTTTGCAGTTGTCTCTTTAAATGCATTGGCATCATCATCCATAAACCTCAACTTCTGTAAGAGAGTTTCTAATCTATCTAGGTGTATCCACATTTCTCCTTTGAAATCCTCGTTCGTCCCCCATTGCTCCAATCTGAAACAACAAGGTGCAACTTTTTCCATGCTTCGCACTTCTCTGGTTGTTTTACTAGTATATTGCCTTCCTCATCTCGAGGTGGAGATAAAAACTTCCTAGCCTTGGGTCCGCCAAAGCATGGTTTACAAGGAAGATTTCCACTCTTCCCCGATTTTTTCTCGTCCTTTTTTATTTCTACTTGGCCTTCGTGCAATCCAACTTTAGAGAGGACTTGCTCTACCTTCTTGCATGTAGCATCAGATTCTAACACGGGCTGCATCTTGTATGCAAAGCATATATATTCATATACTAGCTTCTCAATTATTCTAACCAAACAATGCAATGTGCAAAAGTGAATCCTTGTTAGTCGTACTTCCAAAATAGGGCGCCAGTTTGGATCCACTAGAATTAGCATTCCATATCTCATGACTTTCTGATCACGTGTTGGAGCACCCTGTTGTCCTGCCTTGGCAAGCCATTCTTTCTTTCCATCTTTCCCTTTCTTCCTAGTTTGCATGCAGTATATGCACGTAAATTTTGCATATGCTGCATTTGATAAACTAAACATACACTTTAATGTTTTTAAATCACCTGCAAGATGCCATTCAACTTGATAGTCCACAAAACCCTCAACGTGTAAAAGTGCTCCATTATTTTGCTGTTGAATAACACTGGGTATATTATGAGGTTAAAAAAAACTTTAAGTACTTCATGGTCCTCCTTTGGTACTTCAAATGCTGCAAGCCACCATATTTCATTCTCCGATTGTACACTGAAGTATAAAGGATGTTTTTCATCGATGTTGGGATCCAATGCTCGATTCATAAGTGTTATACTCACACGCTCAAGTTTTCGCCCCTTGATAATCTCACTCTCATCAAGTTTGAGGACAAACTTAAGCTTGCCTCTACATTCTTCCATAGACATATTGTAGAACTTGACCATAGCAATCTAAACCCTACATATATCCAATACAAAGTTGTTGGATGCATTCAATACAAAGGCAACTTCTTTGGAACCATACTTCAATATGTGTGTGTGTTCCAGATGCGTAGGCTCACCAATTAGTTCTAAAACTTTCTCATTTAGTTGTTTTCGAGCTTGTGGGAGCTTTCACTCAACCGCCAAGACCCACGGACCACTTATTGTTTCAAGGGTTCCAAGCCGAGCACTAATGGCTACCTCTCACATAACCGACGCGCCATCCATATCTACGGGTGTAGTGAGCTTACCTCCGAGCCGTTCGAGTTACCTCCTCTCCCACGCACTCCGGTAGCTCCACGATCCAAGTGCAAGCTTCAAGCAAGCTCGATCCTCTCGCTCCAAGCTCCAAGCTCCATTGCCGCGAGCAAGACAAGAGAAGAGAAGAGAAGAGAAGAAGAGAGGAGAAGATGGAGAGCTTCTCCTCCTCGGTCCCTCACCCTCACACTCCCTCTCTCAAGCACAAGCTTAAGCAAGCAAGAAGAAGAAGAAGAAGAAGAAGAGGAGAGCTACTTTTGGCCACACACAAGAATGAGCTTCTCATTCACTTTTCATCTTTATATACAAAACCCTAAATCCCTTTTGGGCGGTCATCCCCTTTTTTCCTTTTTACATGGCCGGCCATAGCCTAGGCCCTTTTTCCCATTGTCCTTCTATCTTCCTAGCTTCCTATTCACTGCCCGTCTACATTTACAAATTGCACGGGTGAGAGCCCGTCGCTCTTTTACAAGATTTCAAGGTGTGCCTTTTTATTTTAAAATGCGCCTTTCCCGTTTTGCCTTTGCCTTGGACTTTTAAGGTTGCCCTTGCGCTTTTGGCCTTTTCTCCTTTTCTTTCTTCAGTCGGGCTACCTTTTTCCACCTTTTCCCTACATCTTTTCCACTTCCTTTTGCTTTCTTCGTGTTGGGGTTAACATTACCCCGCTCCTAGACAAGTGCCAGTCCCATGGCACTCACCGTCGTAGGTAGCAGGCTGTAGCATGCACCGAAGACGTGGGTGACAAGGATGCCTGTGGTTTCCATGGAGGAGTGTTGGTGGTGGTGTGGCAGAAGGTCCTGGGGGCCTATTGGTGGCCCAGGTGGCTGGTGGAAGGTTGTTGGAGTTGGTGGTAGGGCTATGTTGTGTTGGGGATTGCATTGATGGCCAGCACAAGTGTTGGTTTGTTAGGGATTCTACACATGACGATTCTTTGCGGGCTTGTCGGATGGTAAGGGACAAGCATTCAAAGTTGAGTGTTGATGAAGAGCCAACAACACCTTATACCTGCAATTGGAAAACCTCACATGTGGTCTCTCCTTAAGGGGTAGTGCTAGTCTTCTCATCGTGCACAAGACATATTTTGATTAGTTTGGGAGACAGGTCGAACTCTAAGCAAGCCTAGAGTATTGTCCTACACTTGAGGACCCAAATTGTGGATATACTTCGGTGCAAATATCATGTGAGTGCTCGTGCATACTTAGATATTACATAGTTAGAAGACCGTGGGCTAGTTTCTCATAACAATGCGTGGATGAAGCAAAGTTGTCCATGTGGAGAAGGAGTACATGTGAAGGTATATGAGACATCCTTTGCATTGTGACTGCATGATGTAGCATAATTGATTACAAGGACACTGCACTTTCAGTAGTTGGAAACTATTGGACTTGCTTGATAACTACGGTGTACTTTTCATGGCCAATCGTGTGGTGCTTATCACCACTGATTGCAATGGTACTAAGGCAGAGTGCAAAAGAAAATTGTGCAAGTGGGTCAGGGTGATAGGTCTAACCCTAGGCGAGACAAGCTCCCCAGGTATGTCCTGCCCTTGATGTGCCCTGAACAATTGTGGGTGATTGTAGGGGGCTAGGGGACTAGGGACGAAGCCGGTCAACCAAGGTCACCAGACGTACCTAATTTGAGGGCCCCTAGGTGCTGTGCTGTGATCGTGGGTGCTTCTTATTTTTCCATTCATTTCTTTTCCTTTCTTTCGTTTCTTTTTCTTTTTCTTTTTCTTTTTTTTTCTTTCCTCTTTTTTTTTTTTTTGCCTGAGTACAACCATTACAATATGTTGAGGCTATCAGCCTTTCAATGGGTTGGAAAATGTCAAGCTTCGAAGGCTCCGAAAATGAATAGTACGATGATGATGGTGCCCTAGCCTCATTGTTAGAGAAGCAGTTGGCGAAAGGGGGAGATACATTTGAGCTATTGCAACCCTCCTTGCGGCACATGGGATGTGGGTACAATTGAGGTAACGGCTGCCGTGAGCCAACTATAGAGCTTGACCCAGAAAGGGGGCGTGGCCCAGGAATGTTTTGTGGGCCATGCAATGTGGGCAGTTGGCAAGGGTGCTTTCGGCAGTGTGGCTTTGCCACGGCTCGTTGTGGGGTTGTGGGTGTTGCGGTGATTGGGTATTGAACATTTTCGCACAAGGACCTGTATTATCCTACATCCACTTGTCGCTTCATGAGAGCATATGCATTGTGTATGCCGCAACTATAATAAACCAGTGCAATGCAAGGAGACATCACTTATTTGAATTCTATGGTGTTGACTACACATTTATCACCTGCGCTTGATTAGCTTTTTCTTTTGCTCAAGGCGTAGCATATATTAAACGCAGATATGATAAGTTCATACAAGTCAGGAACATGTCAACACTTAACAAGTCGGGAACACTTAACCATTTAAAAACAAAAAGTCCTGGCCAGTTATCATTTGATAAGCCCTTTGTGCATTATGGGCTACTCGATTTGTACGAGGCGGGGCGAGTCTGGATGGCCGGGTAATTGGGGCTCTGCTGGTGTGGGGTTCCCGTGGGGGTGAGCAGGGAACATGTCGGTCGGGACATGAATGGTGTAATCCCGGCCTGCTACCGTCTCCAGAATATCTTTAAATAATTCATTAAATTCTTCTCTTTCCCGAGCTGCCCTTTCTGCCTTTGAGCGTCTGGGGCCCGAGCGGGAGCTGGGAGTGCGTACCACTAGTGCTGCCACCTGTTGTGTGTTTCGAGTCTCGACTTTCTTGACTCGAGGATTCTTCGGCCTTCACCCTAGGCAATGTCGCTTACGGCCTCGCTTCTTGGAATACCTCTTGATGGTGGGCACATAGCGCTCCGGTGGAGGGGCGCGTACCACATGCTCCCGCCTTCTGCGAAGAGCGTCTTTGCATGCTAGATCTCCATGATTCTCCATGTATTCCGCCGCAAGAGGAAACCTGCAAGACGCACCCCAAGGGTCAGACCTTGATACAAGATACAACTGTTTGTATGGAAGGGATTTTAGTGTGGTTTATCAAGCGCATGTGACAAGAAGGGGAGGGGTGAGGCATGCAGTGTTTTGTCGTAACGGGATGGCCCCTATGATGATGTTCATTTTGCCTCCCGCCATTAGCCAATATTGGCTTATGCTAAGTTGTCTGGACTGGTTGTCATGGAGTGGGATAGGGTACATCCTCGGAAGGATAGACCAAAAAGGGAAGAAGGTGTATAGGAAGGGACTGCACCCTGTCTACACCATCAGAGTTGTTGGTCAAGGCCTCCTATGGCGGCAATATGGGTTGCATGCCCTTCACTTGGAGGTGGGGCTGGTCACATGGTTTTTGAATGTGTGATGAGATGAGGACTTGAGGAGCTTAGTTTATCCGACCCCACTCTTTTCCCTACGCTTGACTATCATTGCTTGTGTGTGTTCACATTGTTTATACACAGTGACACAAAAATCAGTGTTTATTTATATACATATTTATGAATCCATGTCACTTCATGAGGATAAGAACCAAGTGTAGAACTCGGGGTTGTACCGGAGCGTGGTACACGCATCTAGTATTCGTGGCAGTTGACTTAATACTGATAGATATTTTTCCACGTCGAGTAGCATGGAACCTTGACCGAGTCTACTGGCAATATGTAACTCCTCCTCAGTGAGAACCTTATCAATCAAAGGGCTCTGTAGCCTAGTCCCAGCTAAGTCCGTACCCCGAATGTCAGTGAGCACTCGAAGGGAAGTTGGTGCCACCTAGGTTGGATCTCTTTGAGACCGCGCTTTGGCCAATCGCTCTTCTGAGACCGTCATGATCTGAGCCCCTACTTCGGCCATTACAACGCGACTTTCGCACCAACGCTGCTTAAATTGACTCTGGCCTGCTGATAGTCGCTTTAGTAGCTCTATGTCTACGAGATTCGATTGCCAGAGGACTTCATTGAACATGACGGTTAAGCGCAGTTTGTCAGCCTCCTCGTCAGGGATGAGTTGCATATGTTCATCCAGGAGCCTGTCGTAGTGCCCGTTAAGATGTTCTTGTTCTTCCCATGATAGAGGAAGGTCAAGTAATCTCCAAGCAGCTCCTTGGGGATTGTGCCCATGTCCGCAAGGACGTAGACATGCGTGACCACTTTGAGCTTAGCCTCCAACTCAGTTAAGCATTCTGCAACACTTCTATGTTCAACGAGGGCTTGCTCGGTTGCTATCTCATGCAAAGTTCTAAGAGTTTCCTTAGGCTTTAGCATGGCTGGGGGCTCAGGCCTAGATGAGTAAGATTGGTCAACGCTAGGATTTCTTATGCTCTTGGGGTTCTCACGTTTCTCCTAAGGTTTTGCTGCTATTTCGTCATGGTTCCTCTCGAATGTGACTGGTATAGATTTGTCACCCTGTTGTGACAGCGTTGTATCCACTCTTGATTGATCAATGTGAGTTCTATTGTCAGTGGATAGAGTGTTGCAAGCAACTGTTGATGGCAACTGTTGCTTTGGTTTGTCAGAGCACACATATGTGTCTGAGGTTTCACCGCTATTAACAGAGGCATCAGTGGGTTCATTGGTGGATGGATTCGATGCTTTATTCATCAGCTCTCCAGCGCCCTTTGTCTCAATGTTCTTGGGGTCCACAACCACCTGCAAGTGTTGTTGTTTTCTCTGCTTTCTCCTCTTTTTCTTGGTCAATGAAGGTGCCTCTCTCAACGACTCAGGACCCTGGACTAGGTCAACCATTGACGTGCTTGGTTGGGCCTCAGCATTCTCTCTCTCTAGTGTGTCCTTATGGGACATAGTCGTGGCCTGCTGAATAGCCTTGCCAAGTTGAGTGGTTTGATGCGTGACCTCCATGACCACAGCTTTGAGATGTTTCTCCTCAAGCCTAGGCTTTAGGTACTTTGAAAGTGCTGGAGTTGTCGAGGGATTTGGTTGCGACACCTCCTCCACAGGTAAACTACTAAGGACACGTTCCAAAAGGGGAGTTGTCACGGCCAAGGGCTGTGACTGCTGTGATTTCTGATTGGAATTAGTAGCAGCTAGTTTAGTGGGCTGGCCACCCTTGGTGGATTGCAGTGTGAAGTCCCTAGGATGATCGGAAGTGGCCGTGCTTTTTGTTGCCCTTTGAGCACTCGTCTGTGTAGATCGAGCATGAGTTGATCCAGTCACATTAGGTTGCTCATGCATATCCTTGGCTCGAGAGCTACAGATGGCGTCATGTCCCACCTCTTGGACATTTGGAAGCTTAGATGGAGATAGAGATTGGAATTGAGTAGTTTCCCTTGGCAACCGATGTTGTGCTTCCTGCATCCGTTTGGAAAAAGAGGATGTAGGAGATCTAGGACTCTTAGGTGGACTTGGCACTAACTGAATGATTTGCTCGAGGATATTAGACGATTGTGCCATTTGCTTTGTAGCAACAGTGTGCCTATGATGCTTGTTCTCCCCTTGGGAAATCAAAGGCTCCTTGGGCACTAATGATTTTTGTGCATGCTCAATGGCTACATATGATGTCCACTTGTCAAGCACACTAGGTTGAGGATCTACTTTTTGATAGGCCATGTTTGGTTTCTTGATTTCAGTAGTGAGGGGCTCGATCACTCCAATATTTTTGGTTCGAAACTTGGCCTTTCGTTTAGTTTTCCTCCTACGCCTCTTTGCTTTGGACATAATTTGGGCTTCTTATAGAGGTGGCTTAGCAGGGAGTTTGGGTATCCAAATCCAATGATTGCCTGCATAATACCCTTGAGCACGAAGCAACGCCTTGGATATCCATCGTGGCGTTGTGCTAGCTCTCCATCGATGCCTTCGCCTATAAGGCTTGGGCTTCTTTCGTGGTCTTCTACGGTATTTTTGAGTCCAAACCCTATCCTTGACCTTGTCTCCTAACCTTTTTGTCTCAAGTACGGCCTCACTCACTGGTTCTCTCCGTTCAACCTGTGCTTGTATCAACTCTTTCAACAACTCCTTGCTCTCATTACTAGGCTTGCTTGGTATGTCAGAATGCTCCTTTCCCTTCCTTCGAGGTTTGGTGAGGTCACCCTTGCTAAACGTTGTGATTATCCTCACACCTGGTAGTGTTAGGTGTATCCTCTGTGCTATATAGTCAGCTTCACACTTCGTTGCCTTTTTGAAGGGCCTTCCTAGGAGGATTTCCTTTCCACAATTCTCGCTATTTGGAGGAACATAGAACAGGACTGGCAAGCTTTCTGTTTCAATAGCTACAAGGATTCTGCACTTCCCTAGAAGTGCTTGTGGGTGTTCCCCGTAAGGGTTAAGAGTTGCATCAGTCGGTTTGAGCTCTGGTTGACCTAGTAGAGTCCATGCTTCGTAAGTCAAGATATTGAAATCTGCTCCTTCATCAATGAGAGCATCAACACTATGCTCTCTTTCTGCGGTGAGTTTGACCCTAAGATAAGCACGTGGTACTATGTCTTCATCTTCCGGGTCCTGGCTTGTAAATTTAAGCCTTCTGACAGATGCCCTTGCGTTCTCGACTGCACGACCAGATGTGGATTCTCCACTATTGTCTTGGATCGTCAGTGCTGTGCTATTCAAGGTATATCTCTCGTCAAGAGTGTCATGTCTAGTCATCTCGACATTTACAGCTTGCTGATGTTGCATTCCGCTCTGACTAGACATGGTATGAACACAATGTCTTTGTGTTCTCGTGGTGTGGCCTTTTTGCCCTTGATGGCTAGATTGGCCCATTGAGGTTCTGGCGTCTCTGTTTGTCTCTATTCGGGCACGGGCTTTTGGTTGCTCTTTTGCAAGGGAGAATCCATGCTCGTGTAGAGCCATTGCTATACTAGGGTCCAATTTAGAGGACCTATCATGGCGCACGTTTTCTCTCCAACCTACTCGGGGGAGGTGCGGAGGGGGCAGAGCCCCCTCTGCGGGGGTCCGGGGGGGGCAGTCCCCCCGGCCCGCAGGGCCGTTACGGTAAAAGCCATGCACAATTTGGAGGACCGTTTATAGCCAAATTTTGAACTACTTGCTCTAAGTTTTAGCACAGTGAAGGATGCGTGATGTGCCTTTAGCTCTACGTAGCCTTTGGGGTCAATCTCAGGGTTTAGATGTGTCAAAATTTGTGTTCTAGATACCTGTGCGATTTTGACACTTTTTTGTCCGATTCTCAGATGTCCAATTTTCAGGAGTCTGATTATCAGAATGGGACGTCCGATTTTGGGTTGGTCCGATCGGCCCAGTGGTCCGATTTTGGTCACGTCCGATTCTGGGAGTCGGATCGAAAAAGTGGTCCAATTCTGGGAATCGGATCGGACAGGGTAGTCCGATTCTGACTGGTTCGATTCTGACTGGTCCAATTCTAGACTGGTCCGATTCTGACTGGTCCGATTCTAGGTGGTCCGAGTGTCCGAGTGTCCGAGTCTGACGGGTTGATCCGATCGGACGGTTGTCCGAGCGTACGATTCCGAGTGGTCCGATTTCCAAAATCAGACGGGTTGGTCCAAGTCCAAGTGTCCGAGTGGTCCACAGGGTGGTCCGATCGGATGGTTGTCCGAATGTCCGATTCTCAAAATCGGACGTCCGATTCTCGGACTCGGACGGCCTGGTCCGACGGTGCGGACAACGGCCTGCGAGTTGCACGCGATGTCTTTAGGCTGACGTCTACTACACCGAATCGTCCAGCGCCTTCCAGATAGGTGCACGACACTACAAGGGAATGCCAGACATGCCTGGAACCACGGTGGTGCTCGAATCGAGCGGCACTCCAAGGATCTATGCCCCTATTTCCCTGTTTTAGCCTGTTATACAGCAATAGAGAACCCTACTGTTTGTTTCTTTTTCTTTGTTTTTTTCTATCCTAATACATCCAATCACAAAGTAAATTCCTACACTACTTTATTCCACAACATAAATCTCAAGAAAGCAAAACACCTACTTGCCAAGGAGATCGAATACCATCTTCAACCCCCTCGCTTCCTACCTATCTATCTCAAGCACCGGTTCGGGGAAAACCCTACTCTAGTGCTCGATTCGAAGCGCGCAAGCGCTCAAGGCTTGAATCCGTTGGTCCGGCAACGGAACCAAAATGTGGGAGCTTTCACTCAACCGCCAAGACCCACGGACCGCTTATTGTTTCAAGCGTTCCAAGCCGAGTACTAATGGCTACCTCTCACATAACGGACGCGCCATCCATATCTACGGGTGTAGTGAGCTTACCTCAGAGCCGTTCGCGTTACCTCCTCTCCCGCGCACTTCGGTAGCTCCACAATCCAAGTGCAAGCTTCAAGCAAGCTCGATCCTCGCGCTCCAAGCTCCAAGCTCCATTGCCACGAGCAAGACAAGAGAAGAGAAGAGAAGAGAAGAAGAGAGGTGAAGATGGAGAGCTTCTCCTCCTCGGTCCCTCACCCTCACACACTCACTCCCTCACACTCTCACACTCCCTCTCTCAAGCATAAGCTCAAGAAAGCAAGAAGAAGAAGAAGAAGAAGAAGAGGAGGAGAGCTACTTTTGGCCACACACAGTCTCATTCACTTTTCAACTTTATATACAAAACCCTAAATCCCTTTTGGGCGGTCATCCCCTTTTTCCCTTTTTACATGGCCAGCCACAGCCTAGGCCCTTTTTCCCATTGTCCTTCTATCTTCCTAGCTTCCTGTCCACCGCCCGTCCACATTTACAAATTGCACGGGTGAGAGGCCGACGCTCTTTTACAAGATTTCAGGGTGCGCCTTTTTATTTTAAAATGCATCTTTCCCGTTTTGCCTTTGCCTTGGACTTTTAAGGTTGCCCTTGCACTTTCGGCCTTTTCTCCTTTTCTTTCTTCAGTTGGGCTACCTTTTTTCCGCCTTTGCCCTGCGTCTTTTCCACTTCCTTTTGCTTTCTTCGTGTTGGGGTTAACAGAGCCTTCTTCACGTGAAATGGTTTTGGCAGAGGCTGACAACACCTAAATATATGCCATTTATTGCAACAATTTTTTGGCAAAACTGTATACAATTGGTACCTTATTACTAAATTTTTACATGAATTTAATGCAGATGCAGTGTTCGTTGTTGTTGTCTTTGAAAGCCGTGTCCTTGCAGTCTGGCCAGGGAATGTAGGTACAAAATTTAATCTTTTGGCCTATCTACAATCACAGGAAACTCTTATATCTCATTTGCGAGGCATAGGCTTTGGAGACCTAGAATTAGAAACTGTAGGACTTTGCAAAATGGAGTCCTTTGAGCTTATGCAATCCACATCCTTAGAGCCACTAGAAATCATGTCATTCATGGAAGATTATGCAGTTCTCTTTGAGCTTAATGAGCCTAGGTTACAACAAAGGAGAATTGTGTCAAAGTCCTCAATAGAAAATTGAGATGGCACTAAAGGTACAAGAGCATTAAACAAAGATGATCCATCATTGTGGATTTCCCACTCATAAGATGTCTGACCATTCCCTTAGCTTCTAAGGATATGAGTAACGGTAAGAGAACCTAGAAGAAACTAGAGAGAACTTACTAAAACTCAACAATTATTTTTAATAGATTTTGTATTGTTGTTAGGGCAATGTTTAGGTTATGGTCAAGGTCATGGAGGAGATCGAGGTGGTGAATATGATAGTGGTAGTTATGCGTATTAAAAGGGGGATTAGGGTGCTCAAGTCATTCTTCTTATGTTGTGGGAGATGTTCTTTTGTGGACCAAAGGCGGATGGGAGATCCTTCTTGTGTTCTATATAACATGGAGTTTGAAGAATAAGTGTGGGAGTCATAGGCATAAGAGCATTAGAGAGAGAGAGAGATTCTGATACCCATATCAATTTCCTTATAATCTCTAATCATCTACTTGAGCAAATTGGAACACCTATGGTTTCCTAAAAGAAGAGAGCAACGTTTGCAACCATATCCGTTTCCCTCTTTGGAGCCCCAAGAGGCAATGCTATGTCTATTGCAGATTCAAACATCTGCCACACAATGAATCGCGTCTTGCATGTTTTAATGCAGAACTATTTAGTGGTATAAACTGATATGCCTTTATCACTTCAAGACCATGTGTTGTCTATTTGAAAGAATTAAATGGGGCCGAAGATCAAGAATGATAGAAAGAGAGAGTTATCTGATCGTTATCAGGAGAAAAGGGTGGTTAGTACGTGTTAGTTAGGTGGTTTGATGGACCCCTTTCGCTTTTGCAAGAATGGCACCTTCTAAGGGTGGTTAGTACGTGGTTCAGAGAAAGGGAGAAAAGAAAAAAATCATTATGGTGTGTGATTCCGGGAGAGACGGGAAGATCTGAGAGGGCGCCATTCTTGGTGGAGACCGAATACCTCTCTGTAGCGCACCGAAAGGGCGATTTTGGAGGGGGAAAAGAACCACCATGAAGAATCAAACAGAAAAAATGGAGAGGCCTCTGGTATATGCGACTGTATTCATCCAGGCGTAGCAGGCACTGACGATAATAACACCAATCCTTACCCTTTTCAGAAACCTTCCTCCCCTAACCAAGATCTTGACCACCTCGCCTCTTCGAACTCATCCGCCATGCCACAAAAGGAAGCTCTTGTTGTCAAGGGGGGAGCAGCCCGCGCGTGCGCATCATCATGATGATAGGGACTCAATGCTAATCCCTGCTATTCATTGAAATCAGGAGATAGGGCGCCTTCATGAAACTGCGACCTAGGAAAGGAAGAGGAATCAAGAACTTCCAAAGTATAATCATTACCTTGGAATTGATTGGAATGGCAGCTAAGAGAAGCAATAGAAGAAAAATGAAGCCAATGCGTGTCATACCAAGATCATCGCCATATCTCTCTCTATGAGAATTCAGAGCTTCCATATACTTGCCTAATCTGAAGTGGTAGGCTGGATGAAGATTGTCTTCTCGTTCTATCGCCTGGGCTCGCGTACGATTTGGCAGACAGATCAGAAAGATATTGCAATAGTCTCCTTGGCCATTGAGAGTCGACGCCTTCTTCAATTCAAAGTCATAGCTAAAGTTTCAATTAACTCTTAATTAAGAGTTAACTTAAAACTTAAGAAACAAAAAGGGGCATTCCTATTGTCATAGAGCAAAAGTCGTGCGAGAGTCGGAGAGGGAGAGAAAAATTGACGAGCTGACAATTGCAACGACTGGCGGGACACAAGACTCTCCTTGGTTGGACTGCAAGAGGACACGGCTTTCAAAGGCGCGACAACGATCAGTGGGATTTACAAGTATATGCCTAAACTATTTATCTAAAATGAATGATATATTATAAGTAAATGTTCAGTTTAATATTTTTAGAAAATGCTTTGAAACTTGTTTTTCTATGTTGAATGGTTGTTTGCATTTATGTGAACTGGTTTCTATTTATTGAAAATAGAAAATAGTAGAAAATGCTTAAGAATGACTTAAAAACGACTTAAATAAATTTTTATAAAATGGCTGATTAGAAGTTTATAAGTTGTGACATTTTTTCTATAAGGGTTATGACTCAGGAAATTTACTGAATTTTTATCAGAATTTTTAGAGATGGTTTAACATATTTAAAAATTCAAAACTAGTTATGTTCAAAGTAAAATAACAGTTTTCACTTAAATAAAAAATTGTTCTCCATCAATAAAAATACGAATCTTTACATGGAAAGCTGAAAAGACAATTCTTGATTGCTGATGAATTTTTGTAAGCTTTAAGATGAAAAGAAACATCAGTTTAATTATATTCTATTGGGAAAAACATTTTTTTTTCATAAACATGGTGTTTCTAATTTGAGTAAGTAGAATGATACATGATGTACTATTCAATAACATGGGGATGGGTAAAAAAATTGAGAGATGTAATAGTATTTTATGATATTTGCTGATGATAAGAAAATTATAACTTTGAATTCAAATTATAAATATTGGAAACGTAATAAAATAATTGTTTGATGGCATGAGGGAAAGCCTCAGCATCCAAATTTAAGATTTATATTTTGACCATATTAAAAAGAAATCATCTGATGATTGCAAGGAAGAGTGAAGGGCTACTAAGACTTATTTATAAATTAACAGGGAATATGGGAATGTAAAATAAACCATGTATATGATTTCGTTGGAGTGTGAAAAGTACCTGGTTTAGTCCTGATTTGTATTTAGTGAAGAAAAAGAAGAAAATGACGTTATATTCGCAAAATGAATTAAGTACTTAAAAACTAATAAGCAACGACGAAATTGCGGTACGAAGTGGGGAGACGTTTATCAAGGGATAAAAGTTATGGGTTTTTAGAACGTTAGATTGTTCTGATTTGAATGTTTGTTGTTAATTAAATAAATAAAATGAACTAATTTTAATCAGTTGAAGAAGATAAATATACAAAGGAACTTAAATGGAGATATTTAAATAGATCCAAGGGATCTGTTACATGAAACAAACTTCTTAAAGTCAAATATCAAGACTTCCTAGATAAACCGCCACTAGTTGGCAGGAGAAATTTATGAGAAGCCGCTCCTGAAAGATGGAGGGAAACCGTAGTTATCTTAGGTTTAGCAATCTAGTGCTTAATACAATTTACTGAAGTGTAGAATATTTGTAGTTGGACTACTGCAAATAAAATGCCATACAATTAATGGAAGATTAAACCAAATTAGCATTGTTAGTAGCAACAATCACCTGTTAGTGCAACAACTCTTGGGAGTTGGCTTGCTGACTTGGGTAAAAGTGGCTTGGTTTTTGGCCAGTCATTTTTTTGGTGCGTCTGCCGGGAGCCAAGTGCACTCTAGCGGGTGATTAATTTTCCTAGGGTATTCAAATCCTAGGTGTTATTTATGAGTGAATACGCAGTCTCTTTTCTAAGGGACTATTTTCCTAATTTGCCCCAAGAATGCCAAAGAAAAGTGCTAGATTGGGCGAGGGATACGGAGTTAGTAGAGGGAGGCACATATTTTGGGCCACAATTAACTGTGGACGTTGAACAATTGTCCTCTTGGAGCTGGGGTTATAACGACTGTGCGCAAACCATAGTTCTACTAGCGACACACTTTGGGTTAATAGACGCGGTAGAGATAAATACAATCAGTGTATCATACCACTTTGATTGGTATCACCGCACAGCTTATCGGACGTTTAGAAGAGTAGTGTGGGATGATGTGTTGCCTTGGATACGTGTATCCAGAGGTTTAAAAAATGCTTTCGACACGAAAGACGTTAGAGAGGTTGTTGAAATTTTAGGCTTAATCCCCAAGCAAGAAGAAAAGTTACCTTTTGGGGAGATAGACCCAGAGCTGCCGACTATTTTGAACCTACTAAGTGCGCATACACGTGACAACCTAATTTTATAGCTACAAATAAAACGAGCGAAATTTTGGAGTATGACAGTAAAAGCTAGTTTAGTACTCGTGGATGAATTTAGAAGAGAGATGGAAGCAGCAAAACGAAGCTAGGGATCAGCGAGTTAGAGAACGAGCATTGCGACAAGAGGCTTGGCTATTAGAAAGGCTAGAGAGGGTCAACGCATTGCTGAATTTGGGAGTAGACGCTGTGTCTAACTCAACTGTAGAACCTCTTCAGCCTAGCTTATCAACTGATAGAACACCATCAAAGGAAAGTGAAGCAGCTTCATATCAATGGGATCAAGTTGTCTCCAGTACTAGCAGTGTCACTGGGGAAAGAGGTAGGCAAAATAGTGAAAATAGGGAGAGTGAAGCTAATGCTACGGTCGGGAGTATTGAACTGCTCTTTGACTGGGATTTAGAGTCAAATTTCGGATTGCGTCAATTATTTAAGAAACCTCAGGAACCTACATGGTTCGATACTATCAACGATTTAGGGTTAGGGCTATTATTTAGAGAAACAATGGCTCACAACCCAGTCAGATTAGCTGATTTCACGCAATTCGGGGGGCTATGGGACGAAGATCCCGATGCCCATTCGCAAAGATTTGAGGTGACTTGCGTCGCCAATGAGATAATAGATGACGACCAAAAGCTTCATATCTTCCCTGCAACATTAAAAGATGAAGCAGCGAAATGGTATGGGAATTTAGATGCTCAACATAAAGGGACCTATGCTGCCTTATCAAGAGCTTTTCTAGAAAAATTTAGACGACAAGGTTTTCAAGATAGATTGGCTCTTCAACTGGATTATTTGTCCCAAGGAGCAACTGAAAGTGTTGAACATTATATTGAGCGCATGGAGACAATCATTCGTAAGATGAATCCTGCTCCTGACGATCCCATGCAAAAACGTAAGTTTATTGATGGACTTAATCCTGAAGTTCATCAGCATGTTAGCTTACAACGACCAGCTGCGTTGGCAGATGCTAAAACACATGCTAGATGGTGGGAAGAAGTGCAGCTTAGTCAACAACGACGGAGAGATCTATTCAAAGAATCTCGGACAAAATATCCAAGCACTTCAGGCGGGGTACCTAAGAACGTGTCTTATGTGACCGTTCCTTTAAATCCCTCGGTAACCGCAAGCTCAAACATGTCGAGTGTACCTCTAAATCCGTACACTTCAATTCTAGCCTATATGATGCAGACAGGAATGCCTTCTATGCCGCAATCTCAATCTCCTCTAGATGAAGCAAAAGTAGCAGATATTATTGCGAAATCTCTAGGAAAATTAAAGGAGGAAATTATGACTGCAGTACAAGCACCTTTGAAGGAAAATTATTCGATAATGACACAAGGATCTAGTGCTCCACAATCGTCGGGAAATTCGACTTCAAACCCACCTCGATCTAATATCTGGTGTGGTAAGTGTCATGGTTACGGCCATGTGGCTACAGAGTGTCCGACGCCTTCAAGGTTAATGCTCGATCATCCACCGTTTTGCTCTTTTTGCCACAAAACCGGTCATTTAGATACAAATTGCTGGCATAAATTAGGTCAAGAGCAACAACAAGCTCGTTCAATGCAAACGAATTACAATTACATGGATCATAATAATAGGACTTATGAGATTGGACCACCCAATCAGCCTTTTAGGCCACGAGGATTGCCCACCCAGGGTAGACCCCCAGTGCCTCGAACCAATTACAATAGTGATAGCAATCGAGGGAGAAATTCTCCTTTAAGAAGAAGTAATGGAAATTTTCGGAATCCAATGGGACAAGGTGGTCAACAAAGACCTAGGGGACCAGTAATTTGTTATCGATGCCAAGAAGAAGGTCACATAGCCACATATTGTCCAAATGCGCGTAAAAATCAAGACTATACTCCTCTTTGCAGGAGGTGCAGTGGTGAAGGACACTATGAAGAGAATTGCCCTAAGCGAGAGGATAATAAAATTTCTGACAAAGGGAAACAAACCTCTAACGAACCTTCAACGTCTGCTGCAAATTTAGTTGAAGTAGAAACAATAAGGAAAGATACTGGAGTTAAGTCAAAATTTATACCTCGCAAGGTGACTTTTAGAGCTGACCCGATGATTGGTGTCATTACGAGGGCACAAAAGCAACAACAGAAGGAGCAAGGTTTAGAGGAAGAGAGTCCACAATTAAACGGTGCAGTGAAGGATAAGTCTAAGGACATAGATCCTAATATAGAACTACCTGAATCGGATTCTCCGCAGCATTCCTCTGACCATCCGTTATTACCTGTGCCCTTAGTAAATCCTAAGATTCAAGTGGGAGTAGCTCCTTCTCCTGAAAGATTGGTTCCTCCTAAGGAAGGGAGTAAAGATTATGTAGAATCCATAAATAAGACCTATGATCTTTGGGCTGCATTAGAAGAAATATCATTGACTATTAACCTTCGGCAATTGCTAGAAATAGCGCCTGTTTGTCGGAAACAACTTTACCATAAATTAGTTCGGCGTCGAAGGAAGAGGATTGAGATAAACGCTTCTAAAGTCAGCGAAAATTCTTCCAAAGGAAAAACAACTAAGGATGTAAAAATAGTAGATTTATTTGTGGACCCAGGAGCTCCAGTTATCGATACTACTATTAATGGCCACTTGCTACATGAAGTGCAGTTAGATGGTGGCTCAGCAGTTAATTTGATGACAGAACAGGCAATGCAAGAATTAGGGTTGAAAGCTCTAGAACCTACTCATATTGTTTTACGGGTGGCTGATCAAAGGAAAGTAACTCCTTTGGGGTTATTGCAAAATGTGAAATCTGTAGTAGCTGGATTAGAATTTCATGTGAACTATTTGATCGTTCGTTCGCAAACAAATATTTCATCATATTCTGTGCTGCTGGGAAGACCTTGGTTATACCAAGCAAGATGCATTCAAGACTGGTATAAAGGTTCAATTGTGATTGGTCCTCAAAATGATAGGGTTAAAATACAAGTTATTTCAAAAGGATTTTTGAAAGATTCAGGAGATGAAGCAGTTAGTGAAATGGATGAGAAATCCAACAGTGAGTTTTATGATTCGGATATGGAGGGGACTGATCATGAAGGGCCTTATGCCTGGTTATTTAAAACACCACACGCAGCAACAGCAGAAAAAGTAGAGGTCAATATAGTACATCAGCCTCACAAGGTAGAACAGATGGGTATTGGTGAGTATGCTGTAGCGTTTTCATCTGACAATGATTCGGATAGTGATATTACTCAGTGGTTATCCACATCCGAAGATACAACCCTCGACTGCTTAATGCTTTCAGCAGAGGAAGCCGAATATCTTGATGATTCGCTTGAAACATGTTTTCAATTATCTACGGATCAAGAAGGAAATAATCAACAAGATGTATTTTCTGCATACAGCAGGTCGGAAGCGGTTTCTGTGGATGAATTAGGGGAGAAAGAAATGCCTGAGTTAATGATATCTGATGTAGCTGACATTTCAATAACCTCTTCAGAAAGTATGGGAGAAGATAATATTACTGATAATCATAATAGTATGCTTGAGAGTAGGATTTTAGAAGCTCTTCCTTATGGGGAAAATGCTTTACCCTTTGGATTTGGACAATTGCCAGATAGAGCTAAAAGGATTTATTACTATCAGCTAGAAGCGAAGGAAAGAGAAAGGAGAAGTAGGCATAGGTGCAAACCCTTACAAAGACCACTATCTCGTGAGGATGAGGATGATTCAGCTTCGGCTTTTAATAGGTTTTCACAGACTTCTCGTGAACATCATGGTAATTACGCTAGGATTATTAGAGAATTGAACGAGGCATTGGAAGTAGAGCGTGAGGCAGCGTTGACTGCTGTAAATGAAGCAATGAAGAAGATTACTGAGTTGCAAAAGAAAAAGGCAGAGTTTCAGTTTAGAGAAAGGCGATATCTAGATGAAATCTCGCTTTTAGAATTTTATTTAGAAGAAGAGAAATCTAAATTCAGTAGGGGTGAGTTACAGATGGACCAAGCGTTATCTATGGATACAAATTATTGGGAAGAACATGAAAACACTGATAGGTTTTTGGAAAAAAATAAATCTAAGAATACTTTTGAACCAGAGACTCAAGAGAAAAACCCTACAAATGTTCCCTGGTTGTGTCATTCTTTTAGGCGTTCGACTGGAATTGCGCAGAAGATTTATCGTTGTTCAAGGAGACCGATAATTGGTTATCAACGAGTCCAATCTGAACCTACTAAGGTTAAATTGCACAATATGCAAGCGGTGGTGTTGCCTCATCCAAAAGAAAGAGTAATGGATTTTACTATTTATGGGGATGGGCAAGAGCCACAACTTAGATGGTTTGAACCTGCAGCACCTAGGAATTTTGTGGAACTGAAACGAGTTATACATTATTTGGGCTGTCGAATTCAGGGCGAGGAGGATGAGAATCTACATTCATTAATTCTCAAGCTTAAGGATAATCAATGGTTTTGGAGTTTAGATGATCAGGAATGTCTAGAAAAGAATAACGAAATTTTACGTCGATATCGCCGTAGGCTACATGCTCAATATCCATGTAATTCAGAGCAGATACCTAGCGTAATTGACTCTGTAAGAACCTCATTTACCATGAAATCTCGTAAAGATGTAAATGTCAATAATGGCGGTTTAGATAAATATGGGAAGAGATATACTGAAAAATCCTTTCCTGAGTTAGTAAATGTTTATGGAATAGAAGTTGATGGTGCTACGCAAGATAACCTGGCTATTATTCCTTATAGGGCTTTACCCTTAGTAAATTCTGTGAATGTGGGAGAAGAAGCACCGGAATCAAGTACTAAGAATAACCTGCTTGAAAATGTATTGATGCAGATATCCGAAGATGTGCCCACAATTAAGCCACGAAGAATAGACTCTCTATTTATTGAAGAGCCTGAAGTTGAAGTAGTTAAGCTTAAAATGGCAGAAGGAAAATATTTAAATTTAGGAGACCAATTGGAATGGCCACATCGTGAAAGATTCGAAGAAGTCTTACGAGTGCATGTTGACGCTTTTGCTTGGTCATATAGGGACCTTAAGGGTATTAAAGCTGAATTATGTCAGCATTTTATTGATCTAGAACCAGGCACAAAACCTGTATGTCAACGTCAACGACGAACAAACCCTGTGTATGCAGAGTTAGTGAAAGCTGAAATTACTAAGCTTTTAGATGCTGGATTCATTTATCCTGTTGCATACAGTGAATGGGTATCTCCTATTGTGGTAGTACCCAAGAAGAATAGTAAGAAGATTCGCATTTGTGTCGATTATAGAAAGCTGAATAGCAAAACACGTAGAGATCATTTTCCTTTGCCATTTACTGATCAGGTACTTGATAAGGTTGCTGGTCATGAGCTGTATTCTTTCATGGATGGATTTACGATTACAACCAAGTACTAATTCATCCTGAAGATCAATCCAAAACTACATTTACTACTGAATGGGGTACATTTGCTTATAGAGTAATGCCTTTTGGTTTGTGCAATGCACCCGCAACATTTCAGAGAGTTATGATTTCAGCTTATCAAGATTTTTTACGTCAATGGATGGAAGTTTTCTTGGATGATTTTTGTGTTTATGGTACGGCAAAAGAAATGCCTGAGCTACTAACGCAAGTATTTGAACATAGTGATGAAGTAGGTATATCCTTGAATCCTGATAAATGTGTTTTTGGAGTACCAAAAGGAACCTTATTAGGGCATATCGTTTCTAAAGAAGGTATTGCCATGGATCCAGCTAAAATTATTAAGATTTCTGCACTTCCACCTCCAACAAATCTTAAGCAATTGCGTGGATTTTTAGGACATCTAAATTATTATCGGAGATTTATTTCCGATTTTGCAAAGGTGGCATCACCTTTGACAAATCTACTACGAAAGAATACTCCTTTTACTTGGGATGATGTCTGCCAGAAAGCATTTGAATTTCTTAAACATAAGTTAATTGAAGGACCAGTACTCGCACCCCCAAATTGGACAAAAGAATTCCATATTCATGCTGATGCATCTATGTATGCTGTAGGAGCTGTTTTGTGCCAAGCAGATGATAATAAGGTGGATCATCCAATTTATTATGCGAGTCGAAATTTAAGTGATGCAGAAAGGAATTATACCACCACTGAGAAAAAATGCCTATCGATGGTATTTGCGGTGGAGAAATTTCATCATTATTTATTAGGGAATAAGTTTACCATATATGTTGATCATGAGGCATTAAAGTACTTGCTTAATAAAGCAGAACTTTCAGGACGTGTGATTCGTTGGATGTTGTTATTCCAAGAGTTTGATTTTCAAATAGTTACTCGTCCTGGTAGGGCTCATGTTCTAGCAGATCATCTATCACGATTATTAACATCAGACAAGGAGGAAGGTGTGGAAGATGATTTGCCGGATGCATCACTTTTTACTGTGGAGACACAAGTTCCACGGTATGCTGATATTGCAAATTTTCTTAGTACTGCTCGATATCCACCTGGTGCTGATAAGCGTAGGAAACGTCAGATATTAATGCAAGCATGCTCCTATGGATTATTAGGGGGTTACCTTTATAAAAAATTTCCACGCGAAGGTATCTATCGACGCTATGTAAGGGAAGATGAAGTACCAGTGGTTCTTAAGGCATTGCATGATGAGCCGTGTGGTGGCCATTTTGCCGGTGAATTGACTTCAAGAAAAGTTCTATTAGCTGGTTATTGGTGGCCTACCCTATTTAAAGATGCTTATTATTATTGTCGAAAATGTGATGTATGTCAAAGGACTGGTCGTCCTTCTAAGAGTTTTGCTACGCCTTTGACACCTATATTAGCATTAGCACCTTTTGAGAAATGGGGAATTGATTTTGTAGGCCCAATTGATCCGCCTACTAGATATCGATCGAATCGTTATATCTTAGTCTGTACTGACTATATTACAAAGTGGGTGGAAGCGAAAGCGCTTAAAACGGATAAAGCCATTGATGTGGCTAAGTTTATGTATGAGAATATTATTACACGTTTTGGTTGCCCACTGGAATTAGTAAGTGACCGAGGTTCCCATTTCTTGAATGGTCTTATCAGCGAGTTAATGAAAATCTATAAAATTAAACATCGCAAATCAACACCTTATTATCCCAGAGCTAACGGTCAGGTTGAAGTAACCAATCGCATTATCTGTGGGATTTTAACTAAAACGGTTGCTTCCCACAGGCGAGATTGGGATGAACGTTTATATGAAGCGTTATGGGCCTATAGAACTACTTATAAGGTGACAGTGCAAAATACGCCCTTCAATTTAGTTTATGGTACTAATGCTATATTCCCTATTGAGCAAGAGTTGCCCACTTTACGAGTAGCTCTATCATTACGACTAGGTGAGGTTGAATCTTTGAAACAACGGATTTTACAATTGGTAAAGTTGGATGAGGAAAGGTTATTAGCTCTACAAAGTCTAGAAGCAATGCAAAAACGTCGTAAAGCATGGCACGACCAGAATATTAAAGTACGGGAGTTTAAAGAAGGCGATTTAGTTTTACTTTATGACAGTCGTTATTATAAATTTCCTGGGAAGCTTAAAATTTGTTGGTTGGGACCTTTTAAGGTGATTAATGTTTATGATAATGGTTCTCTTGATGTGCAGGATATTAATGCTGAAAATGAGATATTTAGGGTCAATGGCCTGCGCCTTAAACATTTTGTGACTTAGGCTAGCTAGGTATAGTTAGGTTAGTAGTTACAATAATATTTTGACTAATCCACCCTTGGATGTCGTTTCTTTCTTGGGGGGGGTTTTTTTAATTGGGATGCAGGTATGGCCTTTTTGTGGATGGATGCGCTTTACCCTCGTATTGATGCCGATAGTACTGATCCTGTTCATGCTGGACCTTACGATATTCCGCATTTTCAGACGCATGACAGGTTTTTATATGCACCGAGAGGGGAGGCCTGTTGTGGTTCTTCTTTTGTGATTATTTTTTGTTTACAGTATCATCCACCTTTTGGTTGTAGGTCCTGTCAGCGGCATTTATTTGTGCGTGCTCAGCTCTTGTGTTGGCAGTGTCGCACATACTTTCGACGCTATGGTACCACTGCCATGCAGGAAATGATTGGTTATACCTACCAGCGTCATGATTATAATAGTGTTTTTTCTCCTGAGCGCGGCGCTGGTCAGTTTAGGGTAGGTAGAGAGCAGGCAGAATTTGTGAGATATCGTTCAACTGTCTACCGCCTTACTCCATCTTACCATGATTTGCAGACTAGTGTTCCCTGCCCATGTTGGGATTATATTTGTTGGTATATGGATGCGACCGAGGGGCATTCCTTAGATGCTTTACTAGTGGCCCCTATGCCCTACTATGATGATGCAGCTTCGGCTTCGCTCCATGATGTGATGGAGGTTCTTAGCGATGCACCTGATAGCGGATCTGTGACTTCTGATATGCCTACGCTAGAGGCTATTCTTGAGCATCCTATAGATGATAGTTTAGTTAATAGGTTTGACTTAGATAGTGTTGATGATTTCGGATTAGGATTATTGTTTTCACTAGAAGATCTCAGAGACTTTGAAGATTTTAGTCTAGATATTTTGTTTTCTTAGTCTTTTATGTTTTTCTTTTATTCTACATTTTGGAAAACAAACAAACAAACAAACAAACAAACAAACAAATATATATCGGTTTTTTTAAAAAAAAACATACAATGCTTTGAGTTAGTGATATCCTGTAGATTTTCATGCACTTTAGTTTTATTTTCCACGTAGTTAGGTAGTTGGTTGCACGCACGGTCAGGGTATTCCTCTCAGTGCTGGAGTTTGGGATATTTAAGTTAGTAAGATGGACAGTTCTATATGCAAGAATGGTTATCAAGTGGAGAAATATACTGCTTCTTAAACAACCAAGCAGTGGGAGCGTTACGACAGTCTAGTTGATCGAGATTGTGACATGAGTATTTGACAATTCTTTTGTACAGGGAAAAGTTTTATTATTTATCTAACCCTTTAACATTTTATTGGCTAGTGTATGTTTTATGAGCAGATTTGACTATGATTTTGCGTTACACACTGTTGTATGCTTCTGTTGCTGATTCTTGGAGTTGCAATATCCACGAACATACAAGATTGTTTCATACCTAAACTTTTTATTTCATATTCATTTTGGAAGAAGTACAAGAATAAAAAAAAAATTATGGAACGAAATTAGAGATGTAGAAAGAAAGAAAAAAAACCTTAGTAATTATAGAGGAATTATAAATAAATATTTTAAACAAATATGAATGATATATATATACAATTCTCTCTATATGAAGTCCACTCACAAGGGATGGGACTTAGCATTAGGGAGTGATTAAAAAGGGGGGGTGATGTGTGTGCATAACATAGTGAATTTCATTGTATGGGTGTCCGATTAGGAATCCTATAGAGTTTTCCCCTATCTTTTGGTCGCTTTTCTAGCGATATGTGGGATAGCTGAATAACAAGGTTCTCTCCACGAAATTTTGACTAGGAGTAGCGTGGAAGAAAGATGCTGAGCTGGTGAGTATTCTTTGCTTATCATTTGCCTAGGCAGAGTGACTAGTATTATGCGTTAGATTAGATTCCTCGAGCAAAGTTGTTGAGCTGAAATGTTTGATCGTTCAATTAAGTAATGTATTCTTAGCTTTCTAGCTGATCCTTTAAAATAAAAAATTACTTAAAATCCAATCCGACTACTAAAAGTTCGGAAGAGTCTATATATTTATTCTTTTAAAGAAAGAAAGAAAGAAGAAAAACAAACAAGAAAAAAAACACCCTGAGACTGCAGGGTTTGAAAAAAAAAAACAACCAAAAGAAGATAACCATCGCCTCTGAGGTCCTGGTAGGCTGTAGGGATTTCCTTGACGGGTGCCCTGCGTCCGATGCCTTGTATCTCTTTGGGGTGGGACCTTTTGGGAAAGAGAATCAATGTATATACTCTTTTGACATTTTTAAAAAAAAAAACCATTAAAACATAAACTTAAAAGAAGAGCCTTGGACAATTAGAAGTTACGAACCATTGGCTGGTTGTTCTAGTAGAACATGGAGGGTTAGCAGCTAAACCCTAGGAGTTCTATTTAGTGTTGTAGTATTAGTTTGCCTTGTTTGGGTTCTTTGTTAAGTAACGATCTTATCAGTGACGCTATTTCAGAAGCAATATTTTTAGTAGGATAGTAGTGTGGCAATTTATTGCCTAGAGGGATTATTGTTGTTTAGCGGCTCTAGACAGCTTCCTAGTTGGTATATTCTATGCAATGGATGAAGCTCTGTTATGCATTTCAGTGGGGAGAGTGAGTAAGGGAGAATGTTAGTTTGCATAAGTTTTTATACAATTTACTTGAAATGTTTGCATTGTTTGCATTTTACTATGACACCAACAAGTATTTTTCCTATCTTTTTAGTGTCTACTAGTTGTCCATGTGCGGTTTTGCAGATCTTGTAGCTGTGCTCGCGAGGACGCTTCGCAATTAAGTGGAGGAGAGTATATTTTTTCTTTCAAAGTTGTGTAGCAGTGCTCGTGGTAGTTGTGTTCGTGATGCTGAATGTTTGTGATGTAGCTGTGCTCGCGAGGACGCTTCGCAATTAAGTGGGGGAGAATGACAACACCTAAATATATGCCATTTATTGCAACAATTTTTTGGCAAAACTGTATACAATTGATACCTTATTAC